>NC_090783.1:17177500-17227500 GCF_040054535.1 Antennarius striatus | reverse complement strand
CGAGGGAGTTTTTTTTTTTTTTTTTTTTTACTATGTGAGTCAGACCTTCACCTCTCTACATGTTTTATATTCAACACACTAAACTGGTTTTAGTGGCTGTGAGAAACATCAGTGAACACAGATCTCAGCTGCCGGTTGATCTAAACTAGAGGTCACCACATGCAGCTTTAACATCAGACAAAATTCCCACAGGCCGGCCTTTAAGGTGTGGATAATAAATACAACAAAATAAAATAATACCACCAACATAAAAACTGACTTCTTTCTAAATATAATAATAAACATCAATCCAATGTGCATCGACTTAATTAGCATCGTCTAGGTAACGTCACACCAACGTTTGATTTTTGTTGGTTCTGCTAGTTTGGGAGTTTCAGTTTAGCGGTAATGTATTCTGTGTTAGCGGCCGGAGCGGCCCCTTTAAGAATGTGGTCATGTGACCGAGGCAAGCATCTAGACAAGCGTCAAGAGTGACTCAAAACAGATGTGGAGGGGAGAATCTCCTCATTTAAGACACAACATCATTCAGAATCAGACAATAAATCAAACAGAAATAATGGAAGTTCTGGATTCTTCCTGTGTGAACCGGTACCGACTGACCCGCGGACCGGTACTGGTCCTCAACCCTGGGGTTGGGGATGAATAGTCTAGATTGAATCATAGCAGGGATTAAATTGGGGGTGGGGTGGGCAGGCTGTGGACATACCCCCGTATATTTAGATCTAGTTCATTGTAGTGAAGAGGAGCGCGTTCAGACAGCTGCGGGTTCCTCCCACTGCTGTTCCTTCAGACAGGTGCTGGTGTGGAGAGAATATTCCTGCTCTGATTCTCTGGGAGTCGCTGTGCAGACGGTCTTATGGCTCCAACAGGAATAGCCATGAGGTCTGCAGGCTCTTGTTTCAACGTTCTGATGGCTAACGTCTATAAATACCGGCCGCCGCTTTAGTGGTCCCCAGCCAATCGCGTGCACTCAGTTTTTTTCCGTAATGTTGATTTACATATTACCCAGCAGCCCCTGCAGCAGCAGCAGCAGCAGCAGTGAGAGGCCCAGAAAGAGACATCAGTGTTGGTTTACATGTTTACGTGTTTACGTGTTTGAAGAAGGGAGGCGTGGCCGGGCGTCACTGTCACATCGTGTTCTCTGGTGTCACCTGAAGGAAACTGAGGCCCGATCACCACTCCTCCTCCTGACCCTCGTTCCCAGGGGCCACAGCGTTAGTAAACGGATGTCTGACGCTTGAAATCTTCATGAATTGGGACGCCCCTCGTTCCACTCCCACAGCAGAGTTCTGTCCTGCTGGGACTGGGATCAGATTCCTGGTTTGTTCAGGCGTCCCTTGAAGAAATGGAAGTAGTTCTACACATGCCTCTTACAGCTGCCATTATCAACTAGTTATTGATTAGTTATTGCTAGTTACTATAAACTAGTGGCAGATTTGACCTCATTTACAGGACTGAATCAAAGAAGAGGGGAAAACAACACAAACCTTATCAAAATGTTCGTCTTCTGTCTCTAACTAATGAGAATAGAGGCTAAAAACCTTTAAATAGTGACTTGTTACGACCAAGATATTTAACATTTAAAGGGAACAAAGCAGGAGTGTGGTTCTGAGAGGGGGTGGGTGCGGGGGTCAGACCTGACTTTAGAACATTTACACAAATGTCACTGTCTAATCTTTTGGTTTTCTATATTTATAATGCCACTTTGATTTTTTTGACAGTGGATTGTGGATGTCTGATAGGAAGTAGCTGTCATCTGCCTGGGAGGGGTTGAATAAATGATGTGTTAGAAAACTATGACTTCGACATGATCACACGGAGTACAAAACATTACAGTGAAGTACTTGAAACCGACGGGCGGGCCATCAGAATAGCTGGATCCGTTGAAACTAATGTTTCTTCATTAGACCACACCTTTGGCGCGCTGTAGTTTGGATCGATGTTTTACAAGGTATCTCCGTTGCCTCTCAGTTCCTAATTTCCCTAGAGGCCTTTTTGCTCAAGCAAATCGGTGAGCTGGTCCTCCTGTCATCGAGTGCTTCTGCATCAAAATATTTCACGCTGTTCTCTGCTGCAGCTGCACTTTAGGAAGTGTTCAGTAGCCCTGGCGCGACTTTTGGACACTTGCTGCTGGTTGCCACTAACTTTTTCCACACCGTGGAAGTTGCGACTCTGAAGCATAGATGTCTTCACTGAGTCGTCTTCATCCCTGTTAAATTATATTCTATTTTTTTATGCGCTACTTCTGAGCGTTTTATCCTTAGTCTCATATCCAGATGGAAAGGTTTCTAGGAGGCGTCTTCAGCTGCTATTTTCATGTCATGTGCATTAAGGTGTGTGAAAACATGTCTGACACCTCCTCTATTATTAGAAGTGTTGAGGCCTCCTGGATTAGTGGTGAACCTTCTTCATGATGAGAGCAACGCCTCCTGTGGACTCCATGAAACCAGTGTGTGAAGAGATAATATAATATAATATAATCAGCGGGAACCCGTGGAAATTCCACGATAGGCTCCCTCACGATAAGCACCCTGCGACCCGCTACAGCAGATGAAGCATTAGGAAGATGAATGAATATATAATATAATATAATATAATATAATATAATATAATATAATATAATATAATATAATATAATATAATATAATATAATATAATCCCCACCTATATATTTGAATAAGCTCACTTGAAAGTCTCATGCTTTCACACTTTTTAACTCCACCCACTACCTGTCAATCAAGCGCCTAACCAATCACGGCGCATCTGCCAGAAGGAATCACGTGAACAATATGGCGTAAGGCATCTGCTATATTAGGAGAAGAAATAAATATACATGGACTTCCCAGTTAACATAATTTTAGAGTGTCATAACTGTTCCAACAATTTTCATGTTTTGGGGATGAAGAGAGTCCAAACAGCACCATCAGTCTGTCCAGCTATGGTTTCCGTTTGTAACGGGACAGTCGATGTAGAATCCAAAATGCTCCTCGGGCATCTGACAAAAACGCTCTTTCAGTAACTACATACAGTTCTGTTCATGTAGTCAGCTAACAGAACTATCACTTCTCTAAAATTTCTTCTCCACTTGCTCTTTTGACAGGTGCCTTTTCCTTTAACGTTAGCTCCTTTCCTAATCTCACCATTAGCTTTCTTTCTCCAGTCAGCCTGCTAACATTTATCTACGGCTTCACAATGCCCGCCCAGCGCAATCCACGACACAAAGTCGTTACGTCACCACGTTGATTTTGGACTGCATTTGGTGCGCTTGGTTTAATATACCAATGCATTTGTTTTCATATGTTTGGTATGAAGTCTGATATTATTGTTTTATCTTGGAATTTATACAGGTTCCCACTAGTAAAATATAATAAAACATAATACAATGTCTCTATAAGAGAACCGGGTTGTGCAAGGTGAACCAATAAATTATGACCACCAAAAATGAAACAAAATAAAAGCAGATTGTAAATCATCCCAAATGATCCAATATTTCTCGGCGTGGCAACAGAATGTGTCTTATTTATTTATGACTTTAGGTTGACGTTTACTCATAAAGACTGTAAGAGCAGGAAGAAGCCTCTCAAGGCTGCCGGAGATGCTAACGCCAGACAAAACCCGATCACAAGAGAGACAGAAAAGAGCCACCATCCTATATTCTGTGTATTTATTGGCAAACTATTCATGTTTCTTGCTCATTTTTGCCACTTGCTAATCCGGAGGTAATAACGGAGGGAATAACACAAATAATTCTCACTGCATTGCAGTTTTTGAAAAATGTGTTTCTCTGGGAATTCCATCTTAAAACAGTTCAACTTTGCTGACCGCTCACCTTTCTCAGCTGTTTTCTTTTATATTAGGAGCAAACTGAGTTTGGTGAGAATAAACCCTGAGTAAGGGCTCTGTGATGGGAGGCTTTATTTGTGTCGTGATGGGGTAGCGGGGGCTGGACGGGACGCTCTATGTTGGTTGTTGCTGCCTCAGCGCCTCCTTCACATTTACATTTTTACCTCCATTTTTTCCTCTGTGCATTTCGATTGTTTCTCTGTCTCTCATCGATGTGTCGTCTTCCAGGGGCCGGGGTTTTCGTCTTGTCCTGTTCAGAAGGGGAGCAGATCAGCTTCCTGTTTGACTGCATTGTGAGGGGGGTCAACCCCAGCAGGACCCCCCATGGGCTGCAACCCATCCTGCCAGGTGAGGACAAAACCACGCAGGAGCGTTCTAAAAAAATACATGCAGATGTCTGCGGACGTATATATGCAAAGTACGAGGAGGAATCCCAGCCTCATATGGTAATGCCAACACCCCCCCCTTCTGGGACTGGAACCATCAGCCAGGTCGCTATGTGACTCCGTGACTTCCATGATAAAGTTTAACTGTCTGTTTAGTGGTCATGGTTAGCTTTCGTGTTCGGCGCCATGCCAGCGGAAACGCCTCATCCTCAGGGCCCCCAGGGGCCACTCTGTGGATTAGGGGGGGGGTCACGCCATTGTGTGTGACCTGCACGCTGTTGGAATATCCTGCTAATTTCAGAGGCATTTCTCAGACCACACAAATGGAGACGGGGCGTTTAGTGACAGGTGGAACGAGACGTACGAGGAGCGTTTCAAGGATCCGCAGACAGAGACGTGATTACAATGAAATTAATGAAGAACTGATGCCAGTTTGGAGAAAGACCTCCAGTGATTGATTCTTTTATCCTTCTAAAAGAGGACAGTCGAAAGAGACATTCAGTACTTTCTTTTCTATGAGCCGCTGTCAATGTCAAGCTGCCCTTAAAACCTGACAATTATAATCATTTAAAAAATTACAGCATCTGACTGTTTTGAGCAGGGCCCAGCGTCCCCACCTCTTCTCTTCTTTTACAGAGGGCAAAGGTCAAAATGCTGAAAATGAAACCGAAGGGCGCTCACGCACGATGGGTCACGTGTGTCGCTGCGTAGGCGGTGGGATGTCAGGTCACACCGATGCGAAACAATGAAATAAAAGTGCTTTCTTTTTAGTTTAGTTAACTCCTTCCTCATGACAGGCGTCAGTGTCAGCCGTCCTGCGTCAGGCTGGATCCCCCCGCAGCCCTACGGCGTTTGGTTATTATTAGTGTCGCTGAGTAACGCTAGCAAGTGTTAGCTGACACCTCGCATAGCGTAGTGAAGAGACTTGGCATCCGCACGTTTGAGGCTGTTGTCCAGAGGAATCCAGGGGTTAAGGTGTTAACACCGATGCACGCAAACACCCCAACCCCTTGCAAAGTGTAACACACACACACACACACACACACACACACACACACACACACACACACACACACACACACACACACACACACACACACACACACAAACAAGCTGATTGCTCCTTGTGATCGACTGTGACCTTTAGATCCTGGTGCTGACCCGGTGTCAACAGAGGAACGAATCAACCAGGAGGCCACAGAGCTGGAGAAGAGACTCAGCATGTTGTCTCAGTGCAGCCTGGCAAGCAGCACAGGTACGCGCCCCCCCCCCCCGTTAACACCCCTCAGGCGAGAGAGGAGCTCCGTCTCATTTCCAAGCACGAGGTCAAGAACGACCGTCATGACTGCGCTGTTTTCACTTCATCGGCATCTATTTTCTTCCCCCTCTTCAGCATCCTCTTACAGCTGTTCTACATCTGTTGCCGGGGACGACCAAAGCAGTATTTCCAGCTCCTCCTCCAATCAATCAGACGTGAGCTTCGGAAGCAGACATCCTTACTGGGTGGAGCCGTCAGCCAGGTCGCACGTCCTCAGCGAGGCGGCGTCAGGCTCCTCCTCCACCAGGAAGGCTTTGACCGGGTCGGAGGACAGGCTTTTCGCCACGGTGACGGGGGGCACCGGCGCTCCTTCCTCCTCCGTCCTCCTCCACCCTCGTGGGCTCAGCGACAGCGGGCGGCAGAGCTCGTTGGACAGCGGGATCGGGACGGCGACGGGCAGCCAGTCGTCTTATTCAGGGAGCTTCTCCTCCTGCACGGAGAGTCTGGACAGCCAGGGAGCAGCGGAGGAGCTGGGCTGTCTGGCCAGCCGTCCTTCCTCACCTCCTCCTCCTCCTCCTCAGTCCACGCTGCTCTTCAGCCCACGCGTCCACGAACACAGCTCAGCTACCTCTACCGCCTGTCCCTGTGCCTCCAGATCGAGTTCCTGTGCTTCCCTGAGGCACAGTGAGGAATACCTAACCCCCGGCCAGCTGAGACCCCGCTACGACACCCCCAGGAGTCTGCTCCAAAGCCCGCCTAGAAGGGAACCCCCTGCTCAAGGAGGCCCGACCGGCCCGGGCAGAGACCGTAGGAGCATCCCAGACGCAGGGGGCAGTCAGGGTCAAAGGTCAAACGGCAGCACCCTTGGAGATGAGGGGGCAGCCTCTGGGGACCCTGAGAGGTGGCCGACGCTCAGACCCCCGCCGGCGCCCAGAGGTTTGGTCGGGGAAGTTCAGGTACCAGCTGAAGCACATCAGAAAAATAGAATCAACCAACCAGGCAGCATATAGCATAAAATAAAATAAAGATTTATAGTGTCTTTATAGTATAGTGTTGCCGTAACGGGATTTAATTCATCACAATATGAATCAGATCAGGATGAAGATGGGTTTTAAAGTTCTGTGATTGAAGCCCAGAGATCTCACCTGTCTGCGGGGGCTCTGGGAGGCACGTCTCCATGCTAGCTATCACAGTACAGTACCAACAGACTGCTAATGAAATTCGGAAAGTGTTTGTAAATCATGGAGCTGATCAGTTTCTCCAGCTCTTAGGTTTGCTCCCGCAGATGCTAATCTCTTTTTAATGTTCCTGTCTGCATTCATTAAGGCCACCGGGGGGGTGTCGTTTTTATACTTCTGTCTTTAAATAAGATCTCAGACAATTATGCCTTGAGCTAATGATCTAGGCTAGAATCGTAGAATGGATGTTTTGGGATGGAGGGTGAGAAGAAGTAACACTGCCTGTCACCGATCTATTGTTTTTAGCCCTCCCGCCCTCCACACCTTCTGGGGGGCTGTGTTGCCCTCCAAGATCGGTTTGATGAGGCCTGCCTGACCTTCATTTACATCACCTGAGCATGGCTAACATTAAAGATTAATACCTGACCCAAAGTACAGCTGGTTGAAGTCTCAGGGTTCACCCTCTGGGCACCATGAACGTCTCTACTGGATGTTACTCTAGGTCGAGCCTCGCCTGCAGACCCAAATAAATGAGCAGCTCCACAGCTGTGAGGGTGTGAATCAGAGTCATGTGATCACAGGCTTTCATCAAACTGCCCACTAAGCGTCTTTTAGTCAGTTTTGACGAGGATGTACTTTAATGCTGTGTGAACTAACTTTCACCCCGGCAGAATGACGTGTTTGCCACTGATCCAGCAGTTTGAAAAGCCATTATCTGTCCTCTGTTCATGTGCTCTGCTCGTACTATTCAGCCTAATCATTCACCCGGGTGGTCGCCTCTGTAATTATGGTTTAGAAGCTGAAATGGGGCGGAAAAAAAAAGCAACCAGTAATAATTTCCGCATAAAATAAAAAGACTATTACTGGATTTGATGACATGTAGGATACGGGTGATCGGAAGCATCTGGAGCCAGACTTATATATTACCACCCTCATAAAATCCGGATCTTACAGTGATTCAGGACGCTTATATGTGACTGAGTAACTGAGTCACATCCTGAAAACAGAGCATCTCTTTGTGAAATGTAGTTTGTCTTTGAGGCACACTATTAAACCTGCTGCCTTCTAGCTGCAGCTTTTCTCGGTTAAGGAGTCAAACTTTCATTGAACTTGCTTTTCGGTGCGATAATAGGGTGAGGAAACAGATCTGCGCCGTCACACTTCCTTCTGAAGAACTTTTCTAGCCTCATTCTGTGCTGCAGTGCATCCTTCAATCCCAGCATGCCTCCTCAGCGTCCTCCATGTGGGCAGTATTGTCTCCAGTCCAAATGACTTTGCACGTCTTTGGTCTGAAACCACAAGCCCGCGAACCGTGGGCGAGAAGAATCAAACACCAGACCGAAGTGACCTTGAATCAAAGCCGGCCTCCTCTCGCTGTGAGGTCGCAGTCAGACAGGCGCTGACCCGTTAATATACTATCACTAATCATTAAAAACAGGCGTGGTTCTACATCCACAACCCGCACGGAGTCGGTTGTTTTCCGTTTGGTTCTTCAAGCCGAAGCCCGATCCAATCTTTCTGAGGAGAATTTTTCACATTAATTTTCTGCAAGGTTGCGAAAAGCTCTTCCCCCTGGTGGAGAGCAAATTATCATCAGAGCAGGGAAGGAAGCAGGGTGTCTTGTGATTTCTGACAGCTTGGGTAGGAGTGTGTGTGTGTGTGTGTGGGTTCATTATACATCATTCCGGTGAGAGCAAAAGGGGACTGAGTAAGTTAATGACCAGCGATGAAACCATCAGGAACTCTCAGAGAGGACCTGTTTTCTGATTTATTCTTTATCCGTCTTTCCTTGACTCTGAGGAAACAGCCGTTCAGGCTGCACATCCTTCATGAGCCGTAACGAGACAATGGCAGATTCCACTGCTTATATGACGTTTGCATGAAAGTAAAGTGACAGATAGCGGTCCTGAGACCTGAATCTGCTTTTATTTATTAGCTGCTGCGTGAAGGAGAAACCTGTGCGTTCACATTTCTCATATGTGAGGCGGCTGTAGGTTTGTCTCCGGTGCTCCATTCCCTGAAGAGGCAGGCTTTCACTCTACTTTTCTTTTTCTATTTAATCTTTTTCTGTGTGCATCTCATTTCTCAGAAGTGATTAACCTGGAACCTAACCCTCTCTTGTCCCCCCCCCATCCAGTACGATCGCGGTTCGGACAACTATATCACTCCAGAGCAGTGGCATTCTGTGAGGAACAGGTGCCTGACTCAGGTAAAGAAAAGTTCAGTCCATCACAAGTACCGGTTGTCCTCAAGATGCAAACATTTGACTTACGAACAACCGAGCACCGCCCCCTTTCTACCACAACACCACAACCCTGTGGTCTTTTGGTCTTTAGTCCACATTTATTCACTATTGACTGGGTTTTCCTACTGTAGGAGCTAAATGATGTAGGAACCAATGTTGGCCAGGTTAGGTTTCCGTCTGGAAGCATTAATGAAAAGGGACCACTGAATGTTGTGCTAGTTGATGTTAACTATTATTGGAGTTAACTGAGGAACTTAATGAAATCAAAGTCATCAAACATAAAGGGGCGTGTCTGACTTTTGATGACCAGGAAGTGACATCAGTGCGTCATTCACGTCAGTGTGGTGGAATACTTCAGTGGATTAAAGTTGGGCGTAGCCTCTACGCCCCCCTGGAGAAAATTAATCCAACAGAGGTAGAGATGTTAAAGTTATATTACGGTACTACAGGATTTTATTTATTATGTGTTGTTTTAATGTCCTATAATTGTTTCTGGTCAGTCTTAGGGAATAAAACTAGTATTTAGAGTAGTAATGACATTTACATGATCTCAAATGGTGATTATAGATTCAAATTTGATAAAGAACGACTTAAAATTTCTAGGAAACTATTGCATTCGTAAATTGAGGAATAGATGTAATAGAAGAGCTGATGAGATTGAGGAACATCTGCCTTTAACAAGCCGAAACCTCCAGCAGACTTGTCTTGGTCCAGTAGTGGAGAACGATGGGACAGGGAGGGACAGGAGCACAGAAATGCAACCTCAAACAAATACAGTATTATTGTAGGGGCGGCACGGATGCGCAGTGGATAGCGCTGTCGCCTCACAGCAAGGCGGTTCCGGGTTCGAGTCCCACTCTGTGTGGAGTTTGCATGTTCTCCCCATGTCTGCTTGGGTTCTCCGGCTTCCTCCCACCTCTGAAAACATGTGCTTCAGGTGATTTGACTCAACTCAAATTGTCCGTAGGTGTGTGTGTGGGATACACTCCCAGCAGACTTAGGCTTTTTCTATTATAGAAAAAAATTACATTTATTATTAATTAATTTCATTTTATTATTTTGGTTTATTATAGACTCTTTGAAGATAATATCTTTAAATACAGTAACCTTATCCATGTTATAGATCACCAGCTCGCCATCAGGCCCGTCACCAGCTGTGGATACACCAGGTATGTTCTCGTGGTTGGTCTACCTTTACTAGAGTTCTGTACTAAAGTACACCTTAACGTGATTGTTCTAATTTCACGTTACAAGTGGAGCTTTCAAAAGGAAAATATTGCACATTTCTCTTTTAAACTTAAAGTAGTGCAAAGATGTAACCAATGTAACACTAAACACTACATCTTTTCCCAGATCCTCCCCCCTGTGTGAGAGAAGGAGATGACGGGGGTGATGACCTGTTAGGTGTGAGGTGGTCGACCCCGTCTCTGCAGACCGCCGCCGCTCCACCTCTACCTGCTGCTCTCAGCGCATTCAGGACGACAGACGGTAAGATGGGACACGTTTGTCTGGGAACCAGTTTGACCAACAAATACGGACTCAGATTAACAAGATAGCGTTTGGATATTTCCCCCAAGGTACGTTCCAGCCTTCCCGTTCCACCGTATCTCTGGACATTCAGCGCCATGGTGACGACGCCGATAATTACGTGAACCTCCCCGTCAGCCTGCTGCCAGCTAGAGGTAACAGGGACATCTGCACGGAGCTGGACCTGCAGAAATTCTGCTCAGCTATAGGCGCCGGTGCACAAAGAGGCAACAGGAAGCTAAAATAAAAGTAGTAAATTTAATTTTACTTTATGTGAAATCAAGCTCCTTCTTTTCCCCCCTTCTACCTCTAATCTCCTGACCAGACGAGGGCTCCAACAGGTACACCCACCTCGACTTCTCCATGGAGTCCAGACAGAGCGTGGGCACAGAGTGTGTTGAGGGCAGGGAGAACAGGCGACGAGGACCACCGAAGTGACTCTAATGCCCGTCTCCATGGCGATTAAGAACAGTCGTCGTCGCCGATGATCTCCGCCGCAGCTGTTAGCCATACCGATCATCGCTGCTTCCGGGGCACGCCCACAGTCGTACCGGCGTCAAGCGGTCTGCCACAAACCATCCATTCCACTAAAGAAAAACCTGGGAAGTGTCTGCAGGATCTCCTGCAGCTGCACCTTCAAAGTGTTTCATGCTCTTGTTTTGTATTTTGTAATATAAATTTGTCCTTTCCTGCTTTTTAAAACTTGTTTTGGGATAGCTTTAACCCTGTCGGCGCCGGTGAGCTTCATCAACGCTCAGCTCGCACTGAGCTGAGTGGAACACGACGGAGTAATCAGCCTCTAACATCATTAATCACAGTAATCAATGCTCTGCTGCTGCTCCGCTAGATGGCAGGTGAATGAATGGAAAGGCACAGTGTGTGTTCCCACCCCCAGCCCCCCCAGATATAATCTGGACAAATTGTCCAATATTTGCCTTTAATTTACTTTGATGGTGTCTGAGAGCAGGAGGTGGTGAGCGTCGCCACAGGTGCCGTTTTCACACATTTGACTTGTAAATAACTTATTTATGCCGAGACAGTATTAAATAATATCAAACTATATTTTTAAAGTATTACTGTTTGTAAGTTGTTGACGCCTGTATTTTACAGACTATTAAAGATTGATGTTTCAGGCTCCCTGGTCGCAATGCTTCTGAAGCTTTCCTCATTATTTTATTGATTAGATTGTAATTACATTACAATATTTCACCAAACCAATGGATACCATATCAGTAACTGGTATGCGAAGAACCATTTATCAATGCAACGGCTAATGACAGATGGGTGTGGACGAATCGTCTGGCCGATATTCACAAGGGATAAAATACTTCTGCAGTCTGTCCAGTCAGACCTGAAGCGTCCAGCTACATCATCAGGTTCACAGTGACTCACAATGACTCACCCATGACTCACAAAACTTTTTTGGAGTACGGCCACCTCACAGCCAGACGTCTGCATCTACCTGCCGTCAGGAAAAGAAATGCTGGGAGAAGCAGACGCAGTTAGTTTTTAAAATCGACACCAGTTATCACTAAAAGTTGATTTATTAGAAATCTCTCATATGTACAAAAGAACCCAGGACTCATTCACATCATCGTTCAAGAACAAATCAAACACTAATGACACCGGAAGAGGAGGACACATGTTTTTAACAGCAGTCGGAGGGGGGAATGTCTGGCGTGGTCGCAGAATGATTTCAGTTCATTCTCTGCTGGCGTGATGATCTTGGCCCCTCAGAGCTCGTTGTGCTCGAGTCCCTGACGAGAAATTTTGTTGGACAAGTCCTGCATGTGTTTCTTCATCTGAAATGAGACGAGGAAGGACATGAGCTGCAGCCCACCGCATCTGTGACCGGGGACATTTTTCCTTTCATGGCTAAAGGCTGCTCTGATGATGTTCCCTCCTACGACAGGAACAATATCAAAGCTGTTAACCTTTGTCCTGCGTTTCTCTGCAGCTGCACTATAAAAATGTTTTGCTCGTTGCCCATTTAGTGACATTATTAGTTTCCACTGCAGGCGAGTCGCCCTGGACAGAAGTGTGTTGTTTGATGGAAGAATGTGGAGCTTCAGCTCCCTCTTTACCTTGTAGCCCATCTCCCTGGTCTTCTCGGTGAGTGAGTTGTACTTCTCCTGGTTCCTCTTGATGTGCTCTTTGTCTCCTAAAGCCTCGACGTGGCGCAGCTTCTGATGGGAGAGCTCCAGCTGCTCCTGGTAGTGGCTGTGCTTCTCCACCTTGGTCTCAAAGTGACGCAGCTCCTCCTGACAGGACAAAGAAGGGAGGACAAAACAAGATTACACAATGTGTTATTCTAAAGCCTAATCCAGGAAGCAGAAGCTACCTTCAGAGAGTCCAGCTCGTCTTCAGTCAGGTTGGTTCTCTTGGCAGCCTCCCACAGTTCAATGACGCGAGGCTCTCGAAACTCTGCAGAGGAGGAACCAGCAAAAGGGAAAGATAAAGAGATTAACAGTCCAGGGAGACAGTTTGGAGCCTCACCGATATCTCACGCTGGAGAAAGGAGCAGTCGCTGCACGTCTCATCAGATAGGGTAACCATCAGCCGCAGTCGTTTGGTACATATAAACCCAACATGGCACGGAATAGAGTGCTCGGAGTCAGAGCTCAAATTGAGGTGCCGACAACAAGAGCTCGACACCCCAAGTGCTTCAAACAGGAGAAGACAGGGATGACGATGTTAAGAATGTTTTGTGCACGATGGGGCGTGAAGCGAGGAGAGAACTGGGAGAGAAGAAGTGAAAGTCGACCTGAATCAGCAGCACGACTGTCACTTTCGTTTTTTACTCCCTGACACTCTCTTGTTAAAACCGAGTCCCACAAACTGCAGTTCACTCCAGAAGAAAGTTGAAAAATGGTCCTCTGCTCGAATTTAAATAGAACAAGGGCAAGACGGATTGACGTCAGTGGACGCAGGCGGCGTTGTGGCCTCCTTTCAATAACCTCTTTCAGCTAATGCGATCTGTCTAATCTGGTTTCAATCAGGAACTAAAAGCACAAAAACAACACTGTTAAAGTCGTTACCGATACTCAAAAAGTTCCGACAAAAACAGTTTTTATGGTGATTGAGCTGATGGGATCATTGTGTGATGAGACTGAGAAGCAGAATGAAACAAACTGGTGTGTGTGTGCGTGTGTGCGCACTCTCTTACCGCTGTCCTCGGTGAAGCCCTCGTGGCTGAGCTTTCGGAGGCGCTCGAAGCCCTGGTTGAGGTCTCTCATCTTCTCCTTCAGGTCCGTGTGCTTCTGCTGCAGAACCTTCTCTTTGGAGTCTCCCTCCGCAGGAGAAATCACGTTCTTGTGGATTTCTGTTGGGTGTAAACAGACCCGGGAAGAGGAGGAGGAGGTTAAGAGTCAAGAGTCTCTGGAAATTTTAATCCTATACAACAAGTCCTCAGAGTCTGACTTTAAAATTTAACACAACCAAAAAAATGCTTGAAAAAAAAAAAGGAGCTAAAATCAGATACGAGGAAACATGGATGGACGGAGGTGATGGTGTGGTGGAGGTACAGAGTCCCCTCAAGGCAGCATGCGATCGGTTAAATATTTAACTACATCCGACAAGCGGAGAAGACCCCCGGCTTTGTGACGCGTTCAAGTACTGACACAAAACATCTGTGAAGCATCAATCAGAGCGACATGCCCGTCTGCCATCCGTCTGCCACTCAGGCCAGCTACGCTCAGACGGATGTGGGGCGACAACCGATGAAGGAACACTAAGCGGTGGGCGGCGACACGAGCGCATCGATCTCCGCCAAGTCACACATTACGCCTACACACAAGTGATAGTAGAAACAGGTGAAAAGGGGAAAGGAGGTGTTTTATTTGGAACCAGTCCTGACATGTGAACAGCTAATCGGAGGTTTTAAAGGCTGATAAACGTCCTGAGAAAAGCAGCAATGAACAAGGCCCTAGCAGTAGCTTTGATCTACGGTCTTACTCACACTGGCCTTCTCCCTCGTCTTTCTATCTTATCCGGTTCCTGAATGTACAAAAGTTGAAATTTGACCTCGACCTAGTTTTCTCAAGGTCAAACTCATCATCTCATTTTCGTCCCCTTTGCCGCCCGAGTAATGTGCTTTTTGTTTCACCTCTCTATCTGCAACGGTTGTGAAGATATTTACTGGACAGACAGACAAATACTGACCATTACAATACATCACCGCTTTGAAGCGGGATGTAAACAGAGCGGAGGCACAAGGCGCGTGGCGGCAGCTCACCCTCCGTCCTGCTGACAGTGTCCATCAGAATGTTGTACTCGTGGATCTTATCCTTGTGATGCTGGAACTCCCTTTTCAGGTTCAGCAGCTCCTCGCTGGAGAACTTCCCTGAACTCTTGGCCTGGTGGTGGTGGTGGTGGTGGGGTGACAGCCACATGGTGGTGAGCCATCAGATAGCAGCAGAGAGCGGTGATGCAAACAGATGGAGTCCAGCAACATAACAAGATAACCAGAGCAGAGAGTGAGAGCTGAAAACTGACACCAATATCAAGAAACTGTGAGGAGTGTGAGCAGGATTTTCTTCAGAGGAGTCGGAACGTGATTTCTCACTGACCCAGGAGGACCAAATCAATGTTCTCCTGCTAAGGGGGAGAAGTTTCTGCAGGCACCTCCTGAAGTTGGGCTTGTTAAAGGAGGGGGTTATTTTTCAGACCTGAATCTATTTGATGAAGTCGATTTAAAATTCTGATTAAATAAATGGGAAACATAAGAAATAGAAAACCGCTGATGGTTCCCGCTGCTTCAACAAAGGAATGTTTGTTCGTTTCTGTTCCTGGTTTCACCCCCATCAGTGAGATCAACAAAGGAACCAGAGATTCCATCAGGAAGAACTGATGGGATGACAAAGATATTGATTCAGGAAACACACAGAAACACTGGTCATGAACGATTGATCATGAAAGAGACCGGAGGAAGACAGTTTGAGTCCAACTGTAGGCCGCCCTCTTTCTGCCTCTCACACATGACCCCATCCTGCTTTGTAACACAGGTTTAGATATAAAGGAGAACCTCGAGATACGAGTTTAATCCGTTCCCTCACTGAACTTGTGAGTCAAACAACAGTTCCACATTTAAAATAACTAAAATCATTTAAATCCTTTACAACCTTGTGAAAAAGCCCTAAACCCCCTAAAATGTGGAGAGAAAAAACCCCAACATACAGGAAAGTTACGTAAACAATGATTAAGAATGAAAAGAAAAAGTAAGAGAACACACGAGCTACGTCTTTACTCCACCAACGAGAACGAGATCCGGTCTCACTGATGTTGTATCCATCCACCAACACATGGTAAAGAACGAGATCCGGCCTCCCTGATGTTGTATCCATCCACCTACTAGTGGTGGTGTCCTGAAGCACGACTTATCTCGGATTTTGCACGTAAGTCAAACAAAAATATGGACAGAGTGACGGCTCGTTTCTCAGAAAACTCGTATGTCGAGCAGCTTGTGTCTTGCGGTACTAATGTATATAGAATGTTATTACCTGTTATTAACCTATTATTATCTGTTGTTACCTTTTTGACATTTTAAAATTCTCTGCTTCCGGATCTAAATCTCAAATGTCACGGGGGACATGAACAGATCATGACTAGAGACGCAGAGTTCAGCCGATTCCACAAGAAATGAAGGGTTTTAGGATCGGTGTAATCTATATCATTGACTCCAGCCCGACTTGCTCTGGTTTTTATTTGGTCTGCAAAGGAAATGAGGACGGAGGAGGACAGTTAACTCGCTCTGAACCGCTAGCATCTCTGCTGAGTTGGTGAAGCTACGTAACAGAACCACAACCGCTTTAATTCACACAGAAAGGACTAATGTAATGTCGCATTTACATACGTGTTGAGCATAGCTTTTAAAATACCCAATTATTTCAGATGGAACAAAAAGTAATTCACCATTCCTGTCTCACAGCAGTTGAATCCTAGAATTGCTAATGTGATCTGTTAGCAGAGCCTCGGGCGAGTAAAGTCTTCATCCGTTTATCCTTGATAGAATCACCTGAGGACATCAGGAGTCGCCCGTCTGAGTCGCTTTGAGGGCGGGAGCTTTGAGTCTAGACAGGCAAACTTTCTGGACAAGAATAAATCTGAGAAGCTTTTCGGTTCGTGTCGTGAAAACTCATAGTTGTTTGATTTTAACACAAGGTAAACAAATTGTGTCAGGATTTGTGTTGAACACGAGCTTCCAGCCTAAATCCAGGTTCTGTGTGCAGGCACTGAAATATTTATGAACCCCAGTGCTGCATTCAGCATCCAGAGGGCGGCTCAGACGGCTGCCGTCAGCCTGGAGTGTTGTGACCTCTGTGAGGTCACTGCTAGGGTGTGATGATATCATCACATCACACCGTACTGTTAAGTTGAATATCTTCACCCCAAAGGAACTGAGGACAGAGAAAGGACCTTCATCTGGGGTGGGGGGTGGGGGGTGGTACCCATTTTTCTTTTCTTTCATCGATTAATATCAGCAATTTTTAACTTTGGTGTGATTTCTCATTGAGGATGGAGTGATTTTAAAATACAAACATTATCTGGAGCTTCATCCTTGTTTACTGACATTTGCATAATGTAATAATACATTACGCAACACCATCACATGTTGGCGGATGGATATAACATCAGTGTGACTGAATCTCGTTCTTTACCACGTGTTGGCAGATGGATAAAACATCAGTGAGACTGGTGAAGTTGGTGAAGTAAAGACGTAGCTCGTGTGTTTTTCCTGACTTTTGTTTTTCTTTTCATTCTTTATAATTGTTTAGGTAACTTATATATAATTAATTATACACAGGTAAAGTCTGTGTGTCTATAGGTTGATGAAAATGTGTTTTTTTAAAAATAATTTAGGGGTTTGGGGCTTTTTTACAGGGCTGGAATGGATAAAAATGAATTTTGTTATTTTAAATGGGGATATATTGTTTAACTTACGAACTCATTAGTAGAACTCAACTCGTATCTCGAAGTACGACTCTACATGACCAATGTTTAGGTGAACGAATTAAAAAGTCATGTCTAAAATGTACTATTAGTCTAAATTGTGGGCTGGAAAAGAAAAAGTGGTATAAGAGGGTGAGTCCGTCTTTTGTCAGCATACATACCTTGTTCCAGAGTTTGTCCAGCCTGGGGTCGTCAAACATGTCCCCCTCTTTGGTGTCATGGTCCTTTAAGTAGTTGCTCTCCAGCGGTCGAGTGTCTCTTTTCCCATCCATTCCATACTTGGCCAGAATCACTGCACAACATCAGACACAGACTTTTTACTGATGCCCTGATGAATGATCCTGACATATGTCTGTAAGAAGTAATATCCCAGGCTGTCATCAGAAGATGCTGTTTGATATGTCAGGGTATAAAAAGCGACAAAAGCTGAAATATATTCATCAGACTCTGGAACTCTTGCATCAAAGTGCAACCCACAAATGCAACGCCAGGCAGAAACGCAGTAGTTCTAAAGCAGCAAAACCATTTTTAAAAAAGGAGAAAACAACACTGCCAAACAAATGAATCAGTCGCTGAAAATAAACTGAGTGGGTCAACGAACACAGTTTAGCATCTGGGAATCTGAGAGGGGCTTTGAAAAAAGAACTGACGTCACTTTCTTCCTGTCACGAGGTGAAAGCCGTGATCTTAATGGGCCGCCGCTCCCGACCTGGAAAACTTTTGAAGATGAGAAAGTGAAAAAAGAGGAAGACACCGATTTAACTTCACAGACCACTACCAAGGTCAAAAGTGGAAGGAGTTCTGGACATATGAGAAAAACAGAAGACGACAATAGATTAAAACACTTCCGATCGATTTTATCGGGTTCCAGAAACAACATGAATGACACTTTAGGTGTATAATGACACATTCCGTGATGGTCTTGGAATATGTTATAGAGAAAATGGCACCGCAGCTCTGTGCTGGTGAACAAGTTAATACTGTATTACAGAATTAACATCCTCCACAACTCTGACAGCAACTCTGAGCGGTGGAAGTGAACCGCCAGCCGCCGCCCCACAGGATGACGTCATCCAGAGGTCCAAACAGTTCACGAGGAGAACGGTTCCTGCTGGAGTCTCCTCTGAAGGACAAAAGAACCGCCATTTAAAATCTTTTACAATAAAGTTGTTCCACTCGATAAAACGAGCTCTGTCTTTGTTACTGATTGGATGATCATCAAAAGTTAATAAGAAACAAAGCATATTGTTAAACCATCAGAGTGAATTTAATGATAAACACAACCACCGGGTCGAGATTTGTCTTTCAGAAAGCTACACATCGACACACAGAGGGACTTTGCTCTGAAAAAGCGCTGGCCGCGTTACTCTGCTCTAGTAAACTGTTATCACGGCAGCTGATTCAGCTAAACCTGCTCGTAACAAACCAGTCACTTAATAACTACCAACACTTTGTTAAAAGACTGTCCACAAGCAGAGGCCTACATTAAAACGCTAATAAAGGATGCAGGATCCTGTAGCCAATCTCTGCAGGGTGCATGCAGGTCACATGCTACGAGCTCACCTGAGTGATGGACGACATACAAACAGTAAACAGTGTCAACGTTCATCTTTAAGAGACCATCAAGCAAAAGTTCAATGAAAAGAACGACAAAGAGGAAGACAGATGACCGACTTTGGAGCCCATTTGGAAAGACATGATTTATCGGGAAGAAGATGACTTGAAGTCCTCTGAGAACATTAATCAGAGGAAGCCAGCAGCTGGAAGGTCACTCCACCACTGGGGGATCAGGGAGGAGAGGAGTCCAAAGCCTGTGGACAGCTGCCTGAGGAAAAGTGTCTAGACAACTTCTCCAAACAGAGTGGTGTGTGTGTGTGTGTGTGTGTGTGTGTGTGTGTGTGTATGGACCGGTAACTGCCTGCGGCCACTGCGTTGGGGATCTGTTCACAAACTCATCCATCAGCTTCCCATTTAATCAGGTTTGGATTAACCTTTAAATTATCAAAACAAGCCAGTCGGGTCTTTGTAGCTTCTCAGAAGGATTCGCTAGCTCTGAACTGTTAAGAAATATTAAACGGAACTCCAGCACACACATGGAATATCAGAAACAACTGGTGCCTGACATTTAAATGTATAGACATCTGAATTTGCTGACTCTATGTTTTGTTAATCTCACTTCATTCCCATCATATCGTTCATTAAACCAGCCCTGGCTACTTTCTACAGCATCAATAGCCGCAATATCCTTGATGGACGTGAGGCTGCCTCTATGCTAACGCTGCTTGTTTGCATTAGGAGGTCTGGACACCGTTACCGGCTTCATTCTGAGTGGAGACTGTGAACACACCGGCAGCAGTCCAGCCTGGATGAGGACAAGGAATGATATTTCTAATGAGAATTTCCGCAGCAGTGAAATTAACACATTTGTTATTCTAACAGTCAAATGGGAGTTTAGCACAGAAACAATGACATCCAGAACAATGCATTCCTCTGCAATAGCATTCTAAGTACCTAATCTGTGAAGTAATGCGTAATGCTCAATCCTCCGTCACCCCACAAAATAAAACTTAACCCCAATTTACTGCAGGTCTATAAATTGCTGGCTTTAAATGGCAACACTGACTAAATGGCTGGAAACATTTAATCAGGCAGGAAGGTGCCGTTTTGTAAAACTTCTAGACGCAACTAATAAGAAATTGTGATCACTGAGGAGAGGAGCCGGGCAGAGTAGATCTCACCAAGGAGGATTGATAACACTCATCTTCAAAAAGATGAATGGATTGATTGATGTGATTCTTGTTTCTAACCTAATAATACATATAATAATACATTACATTTCCAAAAATATGAAACAAACATCAGTCAATATTCCAGATCTGATGATGCAAGATGTTTCAATTTACCACAGACTTGAACCAGGATGAAATAATAACTAACATTTCCAGCATCACTACTCATCAAGAAGAAGAAGAAGAGGCCAGACAGGCCAGCGGCTCACCGTGGAAGTTCCTCCGGAGCTGGGCCTCCTTCTCCCCGCTCTCATCCAGACCCTCCACCGTCAGCTTCTTCCACTGCAGCTCGTCCTTCTCCTGGATCTTCAGGTCACTGTGGAGCTCCGCCAGCCGCACGGGGGAAAGCTCCATCTGTGGACACCAGTGGAGGGTGAGGATGGAGGCTGAGACATATTTATTCCCTGATTGACCCTTTCAGCTCCACATACGCACCCTCTTAGCCTTCTCCCACACCTGGTTCAGCTTACTTATCCTGAACTCCACGGTCTGTCCATCACTGCCACTCGGCTTCTTCTCGTTTATTTCACGCGAGTATTTTCCAGCCATGACACCCACGAAGCACAAAGCAACGACAACGTACGTCCGCATCATTTTAAAAATGGAACCGGAACGAAAAAGACATGCAGAAGTGAAGTATTCAGGGCTAGCTTGAAAGGAAAACAGCCGCTAGAAATGTTGTAGCCGACTGGAGCAGCAGAAATCATATGATCAAATGGGCGGGTACTTCCTTTACACATCGGCTATGGGGCTTGTAGTTTATCTCTCTAAGCACGCACTTTACATGTACAGCGGATCCCAATTTATCTGAACTACAATTCCTGCAATGCCCCGCTGCAGAACAAATAGAAAGCGTCCACGCGTTTCACGCCTGTGGATGTTGCCCGTTATCTTTTAGTTTACAATATGATGGAGACATAACCGTAAAAATAGGTGAAGCTAATACTCACGTAAATTTATTTTTATATATACTCTATCTATTCTTTTAACTGTCAGCAAAAATAAACTGACTTGTATGTTCCAATATTTTTAACAAAATAAAGAAAAGTTGATCATGTCCATTTTTTTCTGCCGCTGTATCCGCAGCAGCGAGTCCGCGGGAGGTGGAGCCTATCCCAGCTGGCATAGGGCGGGGGACACTCCGGGCACGACGCCATTGCACCGCGGAGCCACACACACACACACACACACACACACACACACACACACACACACACACACACACACACACACACACACACACACACACACACACACACACACACACACACACACACACACACACACACACACACGAGGAATTTGGCACCGGCCAATCAAATCAACCGCAGAATATCACCAATGGATTTTGTTGATAGATTGTGCATATACTCTTAAAACATATGTGGACGTACAGTGAGATTATTGGACAAGTACAAAACAGTTCATTTTCTTTTTCACAACTTTATTTCAGCCAGTGGCATACAGATTTTTTATTTCTTGGTCTAATGTACTAGTCATTTCTTTATTAAGAATACATATGAACTAAAAACATACAATAACTGAACTAAATACAGATAAGTTATATTAAACAGGGAAAAAAAAGAAAAGAGGACAACGAAAGGACATTGTTCTCATAATTTGATGGAGTTTGTTTTGCTTCAGGTTCTGCTGCTTTTATCTGCTTACAAAATTTTAATTGTACTTGTAGTTCTATGCAGGAAGCAAGTGAGTTAGCCACCCATTCTCTACGTATAAATGTATAAATCTCTCTCACACATTTAAGTAGCTCCCCCTTGAGATGGACCGAGCTTTGTTTACTCTTTGCGGACCAAGATATTAACCTATAGATAAGACACTGACTCATCGAGATTTCCAGACTTGCGGACATACACTTTTCAGATGGCCCATCCTCAAAGCGAGGGGAATACACTGTTTACAAAACAGAGACAGGATGTCTGCTTCCTGCATTTATCCTTCCTCAGGGGTCACTAATTCCAGACATGTGTAATTTAACAGTACACAGGAGTTAATGGTACAAACAAAACATTACTTCATGGAGGATTGCTATTAGGTTGATGTTTTAGTCATCTGTGACTTATTATGATTGCCACAATAGAATGAGCTCGCAGCATTTCATCAATTAAATTAGAAGAAACATAAAAATAAGATGAGGGAGCAAGAGACCTCAGTTTGTCCTTGCAAGATCATGGTGTTAAAATAGTGCTCTGAAACTATAAAAATGTATTTATTATGACATAAATTTAATCCTAAAAGTGGATGCTAAAATAAAAATTGAACCTGTGAAACCAAAAGACAGCCCTGTGATAGATTGGCGACCTGTTTGGTAGCCTACGACACCCCTGTGACCCTTTCGCAGGACAAGAGGTTACACACACACACACACACACACACACACACACACACACACACACACACACACACACACACACACACACACACACACACACACACACACACACACACACACACACACACACACACACACACACACACACACAAAAGAGCTAAAGCTGTTCTTTAATTGCATTTTTAACAAAGACTTTCTGCTCTCAGTACTGCTGCTTTAGCTCAAATGAAATACCAGAGTATGTCCCACAGCACCGTGACCATTACATGTTTTCATTTTTGTTTTATTCTTGTACTTCAGACTGCTACCTTTTCCTTTGTACTGCTATGTCGGACTGAATTTCCCCCCACAGGCATCCATGAAGGCACATCTTATCTTCTTTTCCTCTGTTGAAAACTAAATTTAAACCTAATAGACTTCCTAAAGAAGAAGCTGTGCTCTGGTCAGATGTCACACACAATATAACATGAGGTGAGGATGTATTCCGGGCCACCTGAGACCCCGAATCTATTCTAGTTGTTCCTCCTCCCTCTCTCCTCCACCTTTACTGCATTACACCTCTATTCACTACAGCTGCGTTTGAAAGACTGGTAGCGACGCTTAATGAGCATGTTTGCCTATGAAGATAGTAGGTTAGCATTTACTGAAGTGTTTAATGCGCTGGGTAAAATACTGTCGTCTAGGGTTTTACATAAAAAAAACGTGGACAAGGGAATGTAAATTGTGAAAATTATTAAATGAAATAATAAAGATAAAGTGTTCCTGCAGAAAGGTCAAATAGATGGAGGAAAGAGGGTGGTTTTATTACGTGTGTTCTCCAACATAGACATGATGTAACAGGACAGACATCCTGGAGCCCGTAGTGTGAGGGAGAGCACAGTGACCACATCAGGGCTTATTGATGAAGATATTCCTCTGCCTGAGATATGAAATGACAGCATGTGGTTGAACAGTCAGGGAATAAAGTGGGAAGATGAACAAGTGAATCTGATGCATGTGTGATAAATTATGTTCATTATGTTCCTGACACGCATGCAACATCTTTACTCCCATTTATGAGATTTATGTAATTTATGTGTTCATCAGATTGAGGCGACATCAAATGCATGCATTCAAAGAAAATCTCCATTTGTGCATCAAATCAAAGGGGTTAAAATGTAATGTCGCAGAGCACAAAGGGGAAGGAACAGAGTGGGAGTCGGGTGTTGGTTTGGTTGTGACTGCAAGAGAGCCTGAACAAACATGTGAGTCTCTGGAGTGGGAAGTGAAGAGGGAGAGAGACACAGTGAGAGGGAGCAGCACAGCCCACAGCCCACAGTGAAACAACCGTTACATAAACCACTTTCAACGATGACATCGTTTCATCTCCGTTTGGTTTCATCAGGATTTCAGGAAGAGAAAAATTGATTAGAGAAAAGAAAGAAAGAACGCGAGAAGGAACAAGGAGAGATGGAATGGATAGATGAAGATGAGAGGTGTTTTATGGGAGGTTGTGTGGTACTGTGGGGGAGGGAGAGGATGCATTCAATCACTGACTATGAAGAAACAGTCATTAAGCCCAAGAGATTCCATTAAACACCTCATCATCTAGTTTCTGTAGTTGCAACTGCTGTAAAACAATAAAAACAGACATCACATTAAAGCAGTTTTATTAATTAGTTCCTTAATAATGAATAATAAACGTTTAGCATTTTAAAATCTTCTAACAGTTATCCGTCTGGTATTTCTGGGAATGATTTATGTGTTATTCAAAAAGTTGTTTTGTTGCAGAAAACAGACAGTAAAAATGTTTTAAAAACTTGAAATGCATATTTAATGATAGTTTATATTTAACATATATGAGTGTTGAATCATTGGATCAGTAGAATGAGGTATACAGTTAATTATTTTATATACACTTCTGTAGTTTGATCCAGTTTTTTCCAAGAAAAAAAATAAAGAAATTTTATTTTCGTTCACGGAAGTAGACAAATCAAATGTTAATTTGTTCTAAATTTGGCCTTAAACTCCATTTTTAAAGTGCAAACAACTAAAACTCACTCAAGACGTGTCAAGACATCCAATTTTTTTTTATTTGCTTCATTTTGTAAGGATTCACAAGTCAAAGGAGACATTGATTACTGGTTTAATAAGCCTGTCATACAATATCATATCCATACATATCATGTGAAATATTCATTTGAAAGCAAAAAGTATTTACATCTGTCAGATAAATGCAGACCAGTACAATATTTGTCTCTGTAGTAGAAATAGAGGTGTAAAATGTTCCGCTGATGTTATTTACTTTAAAAATGCCAGACTAAAATCTTACAACTAATCTGGAAGCATATAATGATTTACCATCATAAAAAATAATTTTTATGGATTTTTCGACACTGCAGATTCTCTATGACACTGAAGCTGGATTTCTGGCCCAACGTGGGAAGGAAAAAGGGGAAAAAGAGGACATTTCCAAAGCCTTCCAGGAATCAGATGCTGTTCTCATCTATATCTTGGACCTCAGATCTTAAGCTGCGCTTTGAGTCACAACTGAATTGTGCCAGATGACTGGGCTCATCATCTCCATGCAGGGCCCGCGTTCTACTTGTTGGCAGACCGACTGTTCCTGCTTCATCACCGCGGCTCTGCAGAGGTCAGGATCCAGAGATGGACCGGTACATTTCTCCGCCGACTCCATTCTGGACACGTTCTGTAAAAGTTTGCTGTTTGGGCCACACTCGTTTTATACTTCTGTTTTTCACATATTTGGTTCTGTTTCATCCATCATCGTCGTGCTCTGCAGTTGCCATCCAGGTGAATTATTTTTTAAGTACATACAGTTCAAGTTTGTTTGTTCTTATTCTGAGCACGAGGGGATGAGTTCCTTGTGTTTTCTCTCTGTCAGCGGTTTCAACTTCTGACATTGTTGAGGTGGAAATTTTAGCATGAAATTGAGTTTTGTTTTGATGCCAGCAGGAATATGATGTAAATTTATGAAGACCTGTCATATATGGTAACACCAACATAATTCAAGATGCGAAGATACAACATACACAAGATCATAAATCTTTATTAAATAATAAAAATCTCCTCTGGATGAAACTACAGCTCATTAATGAGATGTACATTTGACAGCAGGGATCCACATGCTGTAGTCTATTGCTCTACTGTGTTCATATGTAATGTACTATAATGCAGCGGTCTCCAACCTTTTTTGTCCCACGGATCGGTTTCATCTAAGACGATATTTTCACGGACCAGTCTTCATTTGCTCGATAATAGTTAATGACGCCAGGACAGCTGTAATCTAATAATAAATCATCCGCAGTGGTTTAATGTAAAATGCAGACATCAACAGACAGTAAACAACCTGTTTTTTCATGAATTGACTATCAGCATTTCTGTAAACTAAATAATCTTAAGAAATAATTATATTAAAAACTCGAATCAAGTGACTGCACTGATGAGGTTTATTTTGAAATATAGCGACATACAATCAGCGCGTTCAACGTAGGAGAAATACTGATCATTTCCAATGAAAGGGTGGACAAGTCAATCAAATAATAATAATTAAGATAATGACAATTAGTGGTTGGGGACCGCTGATCTAGGGGTAACGGGCGACCCGGTGGTTTGGGACCACTGACGTAGACGGATGTAACAGAGAATTGGGAAATTTTTCGAAATAAAACATCTTTCAGACAGAAATAAATGAAATGGAAGTAATGTAAATTATTTTCTCTTTCTGTGTGGCCCGGTACCAAATGGCCCAAGAACCGGTACCGGTCCGCGGCCCGGGGGTTGGGGACCACTGGTATAATGTACTTTATCACCTATTATGGGAAGTTATTTGAGAAAACTTCTTTTACTTTTTGAACCAACACTTAAAACTCTTGTTCTTTTGAAGCTGGTGACTCTGACTTCCTGTCAGTCTTTCAGCTGAAGTTATATTTTAGAAGTCACTGGTATGGAAAGGCAATGCATTTTTTAATAGGAAATGGATATGGTTGGTGTGTCACTTAATGGTATGTGTAATATAATGTGCACTGCTGCCAGTACCCTATCTTGACTTACACTCAGCTTCACCGAGTTAAAGGGAACCTTTAAATTCACTCATGCCAGCAGATACAGTTCATTCGATGTCACATCATTGTTTTTGAATTTTGAACATTTAGCAGTTTTTTTTTATTACAGCAACCAAAGTAAATCATAAGGTAATTTATTTTATTGCTCCTACCCATACAATCTAGAAGCCTCACTATCCCCCACTGAAAAACTTTGTTGTAAATGTACTGTACATTTGAACAGTATGACAGTCGTTGGCTGTAAGCTGCAGCAATAATGCCTGATTGCAACATCAATACCAGAATGTCTCCATTCACTCAAGAAAAGACAGAATTCAATTTAATGTCATTTAATTTCACCCGTGTTTTGCAGCACATAAAGGGCCTAATAATTGCTTTATGACTTCTACTTCTTCAGGTGCCCCTGATTCGTCATTCTGTTACGACCAGGCCTGTAGTCCATCCACATCGGCACAGAAAAGAACTTATCTATTCGTGGAGTCATTTGTGTTCTTGGGTTGAAATGTTTTTGTCCTCCCTCAATGTTTTTGGAAGTGAATGACTGCAATCCTTGCTAAAGCATCTGGAAACTTTTGATTTGCATTTTTATTGCTATTTTTTTTAAAAATAGATGTTTTCATCAATTTCTTGGAAGGTGAGCGCTCTCGTCTCCTAAAGTCATGCTAACATGGAGTGATTTTTGTGACTGATCATCGCTCCTGATGAGCAGATGGGAAACGCGTCATGTGAGTAAAGGATGCTGACACTATTGTAGTGGTAAGAATAAAGATAATAAAGATCTTGGAACAATTAATTTTCTCACTTTGAAAACTTTTCTTTGTAGCTAAGTCCAGGTACCATGATCACAAAGTTTCTAATAGAGTATAAAAGTATAAACTTCAGGAAAAGAAGACGTAAGTAATTTAGTAAAGGTCACAGTAAAGTTTTCGTCAATATAAACAAGCAAAAATTAGAAGTGAAATGGAAATGACTGGCTTGTAGGTCACCCTGGCCTTTTATTATGCTTTGCTATTTAAATGTCAAATGCTTGCCCTGTTTTTAGAGACGTCTCCCCTTCTTAATGCTTTAGCGCGTGGGCATTTCATTGACTGGGCGACTTACATCCTGTGCTCAGGGAATGTTGTAGGTTATTACACAATTTACGGTAATTTCATTACATTTGAAGGACAATTAGATGAAATTACTTTCTCTGCTACTTGACAGAAGTTGTTACACTGGACCTGTAGCGTGTCCTTTTTGTGTCTCATGTATTATTCCGATCAGTTACAACGGTAGTGTTTATATCACTGGACATGTTCATGACATCATCGTTTACTAGCTGGTATTGTACTGATTTTGGTCCTCACCACCACAGAGGGACGGAGACTGTCTCACTGCTTGGTGTCAGTGTAAAATCAGAAAAACTGGGTTTGAAAAGGAACCAAACCAACGACCCGACAGGCCGGCTCAAAGCCCCGAGAAGAGAAGAATCGTGTGGTCTCCAGAGGAGCTCCTTTCACCTTTAATCCTCAGTTCTGCTGCTCGAAGCCTTATCTTTACTAATCCATAGGGGAGGACAGACAATATGGATTAATGGGCCAGCGAGGTAGGAGCCTCAAACCTGGTCAGGAGGAGGCCGTGTTGACAGAGCCGGATTAGAAACAACATAAATCTCCTTTACCACTACAAACAAGAGTCCATTTATTCCTGTATCCATCCCTGTTATAACGTAACCTGTGCTGACCTGACATGGTTTCACTGATACTTTTATTATTACTTTTATGTATATATCTTTCTGGACATGGTTGTGGAGGGATTTCATCTGATTAAAACATCCGCTGTCTTGTTTGTTTGTGTGTGTGTGTGTGAAAGAAGGAAAGTGGTGTTGCTGGTGGATTCAATATTCATTAAATGTTCTCAGTCTGCTGACCTTTTCCTTCTCCCCTCCCTGAGTCCATGCTTCATTTGATTCAATAAGAGACGTTAATTTTCAAAGTAAACCTTCGCTTACAGATTTATTCCCCGGGGATATTGCTTTGTGTACAGAGAACAGAGGAAGAAAGGGAACAATATAGATCAGATGTGAGGAGATGGATGATGGTGGAATAGGAAAAGGAAAGACTAAAGGCTAGATATCTTGTTTTTTCCCCCAGCAGGACCGTCTTGAACCTGTCATTTTGAGAATGTGTGAGATACAACAACCAATTATTTGTGCTCTGGCATCTTTGACTGCTTGCGGGTGGAGCAATTTAGTTTTTCAGCTCTTCTAAAGAAGTAAAAATGAAAGGAATAATTTCAGAAGAGAGCCGACTTATGACAATTTATATAAATTAAATCTGGTGAGAGGCATCAAGGTAAAAGAAACAAAGACTGATGAAATGCTCAGCATTTTAGTGTGGTTTCTGGAGGTTGTGAGACAGCTTTTTCTTGACTGTCGTGACTAAAAGGCAAACACAGACTGACTGTTTGTCCACATCCATTGTCCAGGATCTGTTTCCTGAAGGCCATCTGGGGCCTGGGGCTGCAGTTCAGTCTGGGTTCTGGTGTCGACACCTACATCCTGCTGCTTGGGTTGACCCAAAGCGTCACCAGTAATCACAGGCAATACGTTTCAATCCTGCTCAATGTGGTGACAGCTACGTAACCATGGTAATAGTGAGGATGGTATACAAATACAGAAAATTAATAAAGCCATGATATTATCAGAAGCTGGGTGTGTTATTTACGATTACGCTCGTCTCATCTTCAAAGAAATGGATGGATTGTGAGGAAAAGTGTAAGAACTTATGTAGAAGGTTGCGTTGTTGTGATGATGTCATCGTTCCTCTCTTCACAACGGTTCAGCATGAACCTCAAATTTGATTTAAGGTGCAAGTAACGCCAGTGAATTCCAGTACAAATGGAAGCATAAAAGAAAGTAAAAGAGACATTCTGATAAATATTTGGAATGTTTGTTTCAAGCAAAGCTTGAATAATTCATAAGTATTTGTAGGAAGGGGCTGAAAACAATATCCTTTACTTCAATAAATGTAGTTTGTGTACAAATGTTTAGTTTCTCAAACTTAAAGCGCGTGATAGTTCTATAAATTAGACAAAAAACAAGACACAGCCAAGTAGGAATATAACAACAATGAATGAATAAGTGGTTTTGACACCTGTGAGACATTTTCCTAATGATATTTATGTAATGAAATCGGAATCATCTCTTGAATTCAAATGATCATTTTGAGATGAATGATGAGGCTCTGGGGGAAGGATACATGCGGCAGCCCCCCTGGGTGTCCTCCATGACGTGCCTTCTCCATTGTACTGACAGTGAAAGCTTCAGGTGACTTTCAGGTGCAGAGGCATGTGGCTATTTTCACTGCAGCTCCAAAGATTCAAAGAGAATTCAAAGAGAAGACAAAAGAGACTGGAGCCCACCAGGCTGTAACATGCGGTGAGGCACTGATCATCATAATCAGATTTACGAACATATGAACCCACAGTTTAGCTCATTCACCAGTTAATTATCAACAGTGAGTGGGTAATTTCTGAGGTCTCAAACTGTAACACACAAATAAGCACATTTGATTAAAAAATATGTTGTTATGTTGTTACTTAAATGTTTATATGTTACTTTTTACTTATAAATGAAGTTCATGCGTCGGTCCTTCTGAACAAACGCAGCGAAAAAAATATATATAGTAAGGCAAGGCGAGCGGCTGTAGTTTGCTGTCGCTTCTTCTACGGCCGAGGAAGAAGACTCCTCGGCCGAATCTCTGGGATCACCAGCGCCCCCTACCAATGAGGCACGACAGCATCGTGCCTCACTTCGGGCCTTGTCCCAGCGGTTTCAGGACCGCTGGCCTCAAGAAAGACGTTAAACACATGCAGTTGTTGACAAAAACAAGAAACACTGTACATTATATACATTATCTAAATTATGGAAATTTACTTCAGAGAGCAACCATTTCAACATTTTATTAGCGACATATAGAAAGGTAGCATTACGGTCTCACTGTATAGCATACCAACACAGCTAGTCGAGCCATTGATCAATCCATGGTGAGGCTCGGCTGGCTGGTGCCTCACCGCAGGTCTCTTCTGCGCATTTCAGTGGTAGATGTGAAAATTCAGCGATTTTGAGTAAGAATAACCTAAAATTGGTGATGTTGAATAGAAGATAACTTTATAATACGCATCACTGAATAAATATAACCATTTAATTTATTTCTTCCGTTTTTCTTTTTTTTTCTCTCATCATGGCCTCCCCTGACCGCACATCACTACTACCAGGTAAAAGACCAGGCTGAAGCTGTGATACCCCCCACCCCCCCGCTCCAAAAAGCATCCTAGGTGGGAGTGGAAATTGGAAAAATGAGGAGAATGAGATTCATATAACTACAAAACGTATCGTACATGGCTGACAGCTGCAGAGCGGCGCTCACAGGTGTTGAGCAGATAGTACTTATTATGAGAGGAGGAGATTCTGATATTTATCCATATTAATCCAATTTAATCCATATTAATGCATATTAATCAGAAAATAGATAAATGTCTTTATAACACAAGGACGGACAGAAAATGGCAAAGCTCGGAAAAATGGAAATATGTAGAAAGAACCAAAGAGAGATAAAAATTCTGGAAAATCAAATCATGCAGCCAGAAAATAAATTTCACACTTTATTTCATAACGTTGTCATCTCAATAAAAACCAGACGCTATTTTGGTTCCATTTTCATGCTGAGGTGAGGAGAATTGTTTTTTGATTTTATTTTTACTGAATGGATGTGTGTTAGAATATTTTCATAAAAAGTTTGTGAAAGATGTTGAAGAGCAAATGGAGAACGGCTGAAGTGAAAACAAGGTCATCTTTAATTCATAAGAAGAGCCATGAGTGAACTGGCTGAGGGTTTCAAAGAGACAGTGGCTGAGGACGAGGAAGAAGAAGATGAGAGGGTGAAGGAAAGACAACGGCTCAACAGCAGGCGAGCACTGTGTGGGGTTCCCTCCAGAGGTCAGGTGTATATGGGAAAATAAACCTCAAAGTTGAGCACCAAATTTGACTTCTAAAACTTCTGGAATAACTTGAATATATGTTGGATTTGAATTTTTAATTCTGAATTTCTCAATGGGGAAAAGGGAATTTTGAAGAAAATTCAGAGGTAAAAAAATATCTAGAGCTAGAAATCTTGTTTTTTTTATTTTTTATTTTAAATTTCCACATCCTGTGAGACAAATTTTCTTCCATGTCTGGGGCCCCGATGCCTGAAATGATCAAACGAAACTTCCATGTGACAGGTTTATCCATATTTAAATACACAAACACAAAAACATGAGAAAATATAGGGTCAGATCATACAACTACTGTGTGACTGTATAATCTCTTTAATTCCAATAATGGTGTGAGAAAGGTATTTTGAGAATACACAAATACATGAATTATATAATGTTTTTTGTCTCTACATGTCTAAACCTGAACACTCTAAATAAATTTGGACTTTTGACTGCTCATCACCTTGATGTGGTCCTACATCAACAAACGTTCAGCTTGATAGGAGTCCACACTTACATATTTACTGTGGTTTTCAGGAACGAGAGGTAAATATTCCACCCACAGCCTGAGTCTGCATCATTTGCTTCTTTCTTGTTAAACCTCAGTGATATTTCACACTGAGCGTCGCTAACAGGACGTGGTCGCGTCAGGGAGGCTCTGCAGCCTCAAGCTATGAGCAGCCTCCTGCAGAGGGACATATAGGACCCATTTGGCTCAATGAGATATTTAGATATTTAAATATCGATGACAGTTGGCAGACACAAAACATCAAGTCACATCAGAACAGATGTCTGTGCTGCCGCTAAGTGTCATCACCTACTCTAACAGACTGCACCTCCTTAGCTGCTTTAATTAAAAAAGAAATTATCTTCCTTGCATTCTTTAATTTCTCAAACAGCTGTTTTTTTTTGTTGATGTTAACAAGTTTTATGTTCTTGTTTATTTTTCTACATCAGCCATGAATATCTGTTCAATGCATTGCTGGAAGAGGGGTTCGGATCTTCAGTGTAAAGGGAACCTTCACATTTGGCTGCTGGATGAAAGACGCTTTTCATTATCTTGTCAGGATCACAACTATGATGCATCGTCTCATTTTGATTCAAACTGCCCGTTGATAAAGTCGTCTGTTCCACGTTTCCTATTGAGAATTCATGTTGAACAGAATGTTTGTGACTGATGAAGCCATGCTGTCTTTCCCGCTCTGTTTAAAACCAGAGAGAGGGAAATGTGTACGACAGGATGAAGGAGAGAGGAGGACGTTTGTACGCCTGCTTGCACTGACATGTGATAAGAGGGTTTTTAATATTCTGATAAAGTTAATTTTCATTCAATCTGTCATATTGTTCTGCGGTTCATAAATATGGACCAGCATGAAATAAGAAGAAAAACAGCCTGCTCTGGATGGAGAAAATAAACGAGAATGTTCAAGTGACAGATTTTCCATTTCTGGATTATAAATTGCTCTTCCTCTCTGAGTTTCTCCAACACTGTTCCTCAGTTCATTCTGAAAAGGTTTGGTGTATACACTCACATTAAAGAGACACCCCACCCAATCATGACAGTTCTTGGTGCTGCAATGATTTAAATCCTCTCAGATATCAAATAAAAGCAGATTGAAGCAGCTTGATATTGAGATTGGACGAGAGGAGACTTTATTATCAGGCTATCAGGGCTAAATAAAGCAGTGGAATCAACACCCATGTAAAATTAGTTCCCCAAAATGTCACCCACGGGTAATTAATTTAATGAAATCAAAGGGCAATACTTTGATTAAGCAGTTTAATGATCACTGGGGGAAATAATGCAAAAAAATAATAATTATGGAAATGAAGAGGCAGACTTCGTCATTTAAGGAGCAACTAATTTAAACACAGAGGGGAGCTTAAATTAGTTGAATCAATCGTTAGTCAATAGCACAAAATAATTCTGGATGTGTCTGTAAATTTTATTCAGCATTTAAGTTTCTTCATTCATCATACTTGCTGAAATGTTACAAACTGACTTTAAACCAAGACAAAAGATTCAATTATATGAAAAACGAAATGCAAGACTGTTTCTTTTATAGAATTCTGCATTAGCTAAACAACACAGATTGCAATAACTAGGTTCCGTGACTGAATATTGAAATAAATCACTTCAACCATAAATCTCCATATTCATAGATATCGTAAAAACCCGCATTAACATTTCCACACAAAGTACACAAACGTTCTTTCATCAGAAAATGTAATAAAAATCTATTTTAGTGGTTTTAAAGGCTGCAAAATTACTGAGTAAAACTTTCATGCATTTAAGTACCGTTTCAATGGTGAAGCTGCTCCAGCGATGCTTCATTCACAGTGTGGTTAGAAACGAATCCCTGCTAAACCACAGACGCCGTTCTCCTACCGTTAGCCAGTGGTAGTCTAAGTCTCTAGAGGACCAAAGTCAAAGACGCTCATCAGGTTCGATGATACAATTTCAATCAATATGGTGATTTGTTTTTATAAACCAAATTCAACATGAATTACATCATGAAGAGTAAAGCACAAAAAAGATACTGATGGGGGGAAAGTTTGAATCATCAAGTGTCTGATGGGTGCTTTTGGATTCTTTGCCAATCAAAATGTACCTGGTCCCATCCTCACTTGGGCTTTCGTGTAATCTCTGCACTGTGTTTGGGTTTGGGATGTTGTATGCATAGGTGCAGGATGTTTGTACATGTGAAGCTGCTGATACGTGTGGCAGCATCCAGCCTCTGCGTGACGCAGACGTGGAGCAGGCTGCAGGGGTCTATGAAAGTTTTCATCGGATTTCACATCCATCAAGGTCGACTGCACTGCAGGCTCCCAATATGAGTTGATAGCGCCACCCTCTTTGAAAACTCACTGTTCAGGGTTCAGAAATATTGACTTTCACAATCATTCAATGTTCAGAATGTCAGTTACTACATTATTGGTGCTGGCTGGCTGCTTTTTTTGCTTTGTATTTGTTACACTGCCTCTCAGCTTATTGTAGGGGGTATTGTAAATACTGACCTCTGTCACAATCTGTGATTTGTATTCAAAATGTGGACACAACACAATTTACATATTTATAACCTCAAGCTTCATGTGTGAATAATGTAATTAGCTGAGCTGGGATTTCAGGATTACTTGTAATCAGGAAATGAATTGCATGGGGCTTGTGTGCATACATGCATGTGTGTGCCACGCCGTCCCACCAGCCATCTGTACCCGCTGTTCTCCTCCTCTGGTCCATACAGCAGGTCCAACACCTCTCCTCTTGCTGACCCACCTGACTAAGTTGTTTGCCCACAAAAACACACATACTCACACACTTTTCTGTCAGGTTTCATCAAGTCTAAATGCCGCTGCCTGAATGCGGTTTTAATGGTCCGACGACGTTCTATCTTCTCAGGAAACCAGCCTTCGCACAGAGTGATCTGTTAAACTCTCCTGGTATTTGCTTGACGCTGGCGTCACATCAGGTCAGCTGCACCGGAGATGACAGCTTTCTCCTCCAGTGAAAGGCGATGATGAATGTGTCCCCCCACCTGACAAGACCAGTGCACCACTCACTGGACTGGAGCTGAACCCTTAGTCTGTATGAAAGAAACGTACATAAATGGGAGGTGAGAGATGGGTGAGTCATGTTGTCAGTTCATGCTTATACCTGGTTTGAACCTGCAACAGTGAAAATGTGACACTGACAAATCATTGCCATTTAAGATATGGAAGTTCTCGTTTTTGTGCACAATGCAGATACATTATGGAACAACAGCAGAGGCACCTGTTGACTTTATGATGAAATAGGATTAATGATCCCAACATTGTTGCAGCACAAAGACAGATACAAGCACAAGGCCAAATTCTTCTTTTTACCCTGACCTCCATGGATGAGTGTGGTCATGAAGGAAGGACCACATCAGCCCAGTAGACTCTACAGAGGACACACCAGTATACGTGAGATCTAGAGTCCCTTGATGGAATAAAATATTTATTCCATCAATGGAAAATTTAATTCCACTTTGAATGGAATGATGGAGTAGTGTGTTTGGACACACACACATACACTATACACACACTATATATACTCTATATGTATGTGTGTGTGTGTGTGTGTGTGTGTGTGTGTGTGTGTGTGTTTGTGTGTGTGTGTGTGTTTGTGTGTGTGTAAAAACCTTTGTAAAATGCATAGACAAATAAGAAAGGAGAAATAATTTCCCTATAGGGATCATTACAGTATGCTTTTTCTAACAGATAATATAAATACAAACAAGGAAAGCCATAACACACAATTAAACAGAGCTACAAATGCAATACATGAAAGAGCAAAAATATAATAAGCAAGACTATGCAGCGAGCTGGAGGCCCACATGGTCGGCAAGGGACAGACATTGTAAACATCACGAGGTGGCATGGTTCCTGATACATTAAAGAAAAACAAAACACATATATATTACAGTTACTCATTAATTGTGTATTTTGGTTGTATTTCTTGATGTTTTTACCTGTTTGCCCGCTAAAGCCTGGACTAGAGGACAGAGGACAGCAACACAATGACACGTTCTCTTCATCACATTAAGAAAAATGCATGGCTGTCACAAACAGACGCAAAAATACATACACACATACAAACTGAAATAGATAGATAGATAGATAGATAGATAGATAGATAGATAGATAGATAGATAGATAGATAGATAGATAGATAGATAGATAGATAGATAGATAGATAGATAGATAGATAGATAGATAGATAGATAGATAGATAGATAGATAGATAGATAGATAGATAGATAGATAGATATAGAGTCATGTCTCTGGACTATTAAGCATCCCACTTTATTTTGCTGTTTTTATTTATTCTCATGTCTTTTTTTTATTCTCTTGTCTTATTATAATGAGAATAAACCTGGCAGATTGTTAAGTGTTCGCCCTGACTCTCCAGCCTGTGTATCTTGCCTGTCCTTGACCCTGTTTCGATCCTGCCTGTTCTCCGGACCCTGCCTGTTGGACTGATTACCCGGTACCGGAACCTTGCCTGTCTGATTAAAACCTTTTGAGACTTGAGCCTCATGCTAGTCTATTGTGCTTTTGGGTTCACCACTAGACTTGTTCTAGCCTTGAGAGATAGATAGATATGCATATAATTTGCTCTCATACATTCACACATTTCACAAGACAGATAAACATGAAAACAGTTGCATAAAAGCGACAGGATAAATAAAGTGCACATGTTTTACAAATCGTTGGAGAACTGCTGCATGTGGCATGTATCCAAGTTGTACTGGGAGTCTGGTGTAGAGATTGAAGAGAAGGGGAGAGAGCACGGGCCCCTGTGGAGCCCCCATGCTGCTGGTCACCAATTTGAACATACTGGAGGCTGTCTGTCAGGCAGTCAGTGATTCAGCTCACGAGGAGTGGGTCCACAGCCATGTTCAGTTTCTCCTGCAGGAACTGGGGCTGGATGGTGTTGGAGAAGTCAAAAAAGAGCACCTTAACAGCACATCCCCAAAGTCCAGGTAGGAGAGTCCACGGTGGAGGAGGTGGAGGAGAGCATCGGCAACCCCAACCTGAGTCTGGTAGGCAAACTAGAGAGGTCCATCACATCCTGCATCTGGGGATGCATGAGCTCCAGAGTCTTCATCATCCTTATGCACAGAGGTATTCCTCTCCAGCCGCAGGCCGAGGCTGAATACCTGTTGAAGTACGCTTTCATCTGCATCGATGTAAAATCAATCAAAGTGTACCTCAGCGCACCCGCCTCTCTTTTCTCAGCTTTTCTTCTTCCACTTACCCAACTGAACTTAATGGATGTTGACTACACAGAAACGATTTGCTGCTGCATAAAATCACACGAGGATCTGTGGTTGGTGTACATCTGTGGGTCGGTGATGAAAACAGAAATAAGTGTAGATTTAAACAGTGTCTATTTGAAGAAATAGTGGAGGACAAATGAGGGAATGCCTCTCAGTGGCAAACTAGCAGGGGTGGCAGAGGGAGACATTTTCTGATTGCTCCAGCTCTTCTGTTTTAACCAAATTTCAACGCAGTCTCCTATTTTCTCATTCAACTCCCGCGGGTGAACATGATACCGAATTGATTTTACTCTTTTCATTCTCACCTCATTTACAGCAATCAGCGCTACCTGGTGTTGTCAACTCCCAGCTGAATCCAACAGTAATTCATTATGTATGCACACTTGCATATGTGTGTATGTGTGTGTGTGTATGTGTGTGTGTGGGGTTATTCCTCCAGAAAGACTTTGCATTGAATTCTTTCGTCACTCGTCATTTCATGTAACGCCTGAAATATCCGTTGTTCAAATCTTGAAGTAAACGTGCGAGTGTAGCGTGTCCAATAACTTTTCTGTGTATTGCACTTTGCACTGTGCCATCCTTATTTTCCTCCACTATGTCATGCATTCATGTGCATCGGAGGCCGGCAATGAAAGCATCTCCACAAGAATCACATCAAGACTTGACGTAAAGATATTAACTGAAGCCTACCAGCACATCTAAATCCACGATTCACTGCACTCGTGACAACTTTGGACATTTAAATGGTGATGTGTTACCAGGAAGTGATGATTTAACATTTCACCTCATTTTTACATAACACAGAAATGCTTGGTCAGCGCCGTCTCTTCATTACCTCCTGAGAAAATGACTATATCTTTATTTCCTTTATGTTCCCCATGACCAAATATGATCAGTAGCCGTGTACCCGGTGAACTTTAAAAAGTGAATAAGAAAAGAGAAATAGTATGAAGGCTGCACCTGTCAAAACCTCAGAGATGTAAAATATTCCATTCTCAAACAATATGAGTTATTCTAACAGTTTGTGGAGTTCCTCTCTGGCTTTATGCACCCACAAAATTAAGTGAACATTAGTCCAGAGGACAATGGAGAAGGATGAGCTTTTATTGAATGAACATGTTATTCTAAATTGTGTTACAGACAGCCTGGACTTACTGTTAATCCTCGGGGATCATCGCTTCGCTGGATGTTAAAGTGAAGCGATGTGTTGAACGTGTTGACGTGTGATTATCTGTTGAATTGTGCAATAAAATGAAAGAATGACACATACATGTAATGTGTTTAGTAGCTTAGCCTGAAATGCTTTGTGCTTCTAGGCATTCCATTCATTCACTGTGTCTCCTATATCATCTATAGTGATGGATATAAAACACTTCCTTTCAGACTGATTGGCGTGATCAACAATTTAGCAAGGCTGGCTCTTATTCTTTTATTTTCCTACGCGGCTCAAGCCAAAAGAAAGGATCCAGCTGAGAAGCCTTCATTGAATTTGTTCAGATGTACTGTATTTGCTGAACTTTATTGCTCTCAATAAACTCCAAAGTTTGAAATTCCTGAAATTGCTTTTGCTATTAGCACTATTGTGTTTTTCACGCTGCTTCTTTTACACGAGACAGAGAACACGGACAAAAGGTGACGTCCACACCAAAACTGAGTTTTTGACTGTGAAGTTTTGTGGCTTCCATCTGCAGTCGCTTTCAGTGGTGAAGATAGAAGGAGATTAACCACAGACCTGGGTGTGATGAGGAGTGACTCGACCTGGACACTGGAGGTGATGACCCGGAGGTGAACGGGGTGATTTCACACTGACATAGCGGCTGACAGAAGCCGAGGGGGGAGAGACTCAAGGCTGGCGACAACAACTCCGTGATTGAAACTATAGCAAAATCTCACATCAGCTGAATGAGAGGAAGAGAGAAGAAACACTGACAATGAAGAAGTGTCAAGACGGCTTTCCTGTTTTTGATTGCACAAGATTCTGTGATGATCAAAAACACCGAAAGACCCTAAGGACAAAAAAGTTCATATCTGACCCAGGATAAACAGACACAACGAATAATAAAAGTTATGCAGAGTTCATAAAGGAATTAAAAACGTCCGACAGAAATGAGCCGATAATAAATCCATACAATGGAAAAACAAATGAGAGGAAAAACCAACAAAGCAGGGCAGAAACACACAGACCGAGACCTATTCCCAATTCTCTTTTTAAACCGACCCCTTGGGTCTAAATTCATTCTTTCATTGTCTACCAATTAATTTGCTGTGGCGGGTCACGGGGAGCTGGAGCCTATCCCAGCTGGCTTAGGGCTTGTGGTTGGGGACACTCCGGGCGCGACGCCACACAAAGACAGACAACCATGCACGCTCACATTCATTCACTACGGGCAATTTGGATCGGCTAATTAACCTGAAGCGCATGTTTTTGGAGGTGGGAGGAAGTCAGAGAACCTGGAGAGAACCCACGCTGACCTGGGGAGAACATGCAAACTCGAACCCGGGTAAGAAAAGAAATAAAATCTGACAATGAGCACCAAACACAGACGGAGAGAAAACGAACAAAGCTGAGGACAGATTGACATGGTGTGTGTGTGTGTCTGTGTGTGTGTGTGTTTGTGTGTGTGTGTCCTGTTATGAAGGTGTACTTTAATTTAAGGTGTTTCACGACATCATAATTTGTGTGTGTGTGTGTGAGAGAGAGAGAGAATTGAGAACTCAAACAAAAGAAAACACTTTTCTTTAAAACACAATTATCTTGAAAGAAAAAAAGAATTACAAAAAGAAATTAGTTTTCCGTCAGTCATCACTCTTCGTGTTTTAGTCATAACCCTGTAAACAGCCAGTTGTGTTATTTTTTGTACAAACTGGTGCCGAACGACTCAAGGTCTCTATCTTAGTTATTATAATCATTAATTATTTTCAGTGATGAGGATCCCAGTAATAGTCCACAGCAGCGTGCAGGAGAAAACATCCAGAAAACATTTCAGGTGTAGAAAATCTTATTTTACATTTTATTTAGGCATAAAGTGCAGAGGAACAATTTGGCAAGATTATTCTCCCCCATTCTGATGTTTTTGAGAGAATGACGATGTAATTGAGCACGTCAATGAAGCTGGCAGTAATTTCATTATTAAAACTTAATTGTTTGACCTGGATTGCGCGTGTCGTATCTCTGACACGGATTACCTGGATGCCAAAATGGAACGCGGCCATTGAGGATGTAATGAGTAACGCCTGTGCTAATGAGCGACTCCTGCTATGACACGTCTGCTAGTGAAACCTGCTGCGTGCTCCAATTTTAGATGTACGTTCGCAAATCTGGTGTATGATACAGCATCTTAAGTGTGAAGAATAACCCCATTATAATGTCACACCTCCTGAGTTCCTTCTGACTGTTCTCTGGGTTACTGAGTTTGAGAGGAACCTCCTATCAGACGCCTGACTTTTTCCCTTCCTTTGGTCGTAGCTCTTCACACAATTGCAGGTTCAGTTGTTTTGTCACTTGTGAGGTGAGAGGAGAGCTTTATCGGGTGAAAATGTGACATCAGGTCAAACAGGACCAGGAAGGGTAGGCAGATGTGATTTATGCCTGGTCTTCATGCAGTATGTTCTCCACAGACAACAGACATTCATCAAAAAATGGAGAAACTGCTTCTTTCATGGGTTTCTTATCACAACCATATGGTACTAGCTGTGGAGGATTACACGACATACATTAGTCGTGTGTGTGTTGGTCTGTGTGTGTATGTGTGTGCACAAACCTAAGCGTATTCCAGCCAATGGTTTCTCTCTGTTTTTTGTCAGATCTATGCCACAGAATGTGCAAAAAAACAACACAGTAAACAAACATGTCTACAGTCTGGAATCAACTCTGAGTTAAACACATTATCATCCTTAGAAAAGCTCATTTATTCCAGGGCTATTGCAGCGCATTTGATAATTTGTTTTTTTTTAAGCTAGAGGTAATTGTTTACTGAGAGCACGGAGAGACATTTGCTACAGAAAATGAATTGTTTTTTTAAAATTGAGAAATTGAAACCATTCATCGCCCCGGGGCCGTGACGATTTAAAGCGCCGGGTTCTTTGATATCATTCAAGACAAAGCAGGTTAAGAGTTTATAATGGGAAGAAGAAAGAAAGAACACTTCTCTCCTCAAGGCTGTTTACACTCTTCAATACGTCTGTCGGTCATCAGTTGGTGATTGTGAATTACTTGAATGACTGAGTGACACGAGGAAGAGGGAGGAAGAGGAAGAGAAGCTGGAACAACTTAATGAGAACGTCTGAAGGGCCGTTACTATGGCGATGTAGTCACAGGCACGATGAGAAGTTGTGCTTTTGTTAATATTAAGAATCCATTCAGAAGACAGGTTATCTTTTCCATAGCATGAACACACACACACATTCACGCACGCACACACACACACACACACACATTCGGGGTAGTGGTTTATTGCTCGAGTCAGGGGGTGCACTTGTGGGCGTGTGTGTTTAAGGGGTGCTTTTGTGTAACCCTATAATAAAGGCACTGCCCATTCTATTTTTCATTATAGAACACAAAGCTTATCTAATGGTGCAGGTGCACCATGTATTGTATGGAATGGTCACCACTGACAAATTCAAATTCTCACAATTAAAAACTGAACAACTCTTTGTTTTTTTTTAATCTACCGCCTGCTTTTTGTTCTATCTGTGAAATAATAAAGGATAATAATGCTGCTCTGTATACTGCAGCCCAGAGCAGCGCCTCTGACGTCATTATTCTCTCATGTACGGATGAAAGTGTTGTGAATATATATACATATATACATATATACCTACACACTCACGCATACATGAATAAAAAGCTCCAGACATGAGTCCCTGTTGCTTCCCTCTCCTGTCTGCACCGTCTTTCCTGTCACCCCATGGGCGCCTCGCACCCTTTTGTGTCGATGTTTTCTCCTTATTTACCCCAATGCTTATGATTGTTGTTTTTATCAAACTAACGGGAACCCTGCCACAGCCGCCTCCCTGTTGTTGACGTGGTCGTTTTGTTTTCTCATTCTGTAAAGCTGTTTTGTTGGACTCCGGAGCGCCGTAGGAGTAATGACCCACTGAAGCGAGACACAAATAAAACAATCTGCTTGTTTCTCTTATTTGGACTGTTGAGCACAGACTTCAGTAATGATAATAAAATCTCTCATCAGCTGCTTTTGTTTGTGTTTTTTGCCATTAAAAACCATCAAGATTACAACAGACTGGTCACAGTGATTTTTCCACGTTTGCTAATAAGATGGCTGGATACAACCGATTACAGCTCATCATAATAAAGTTCTGTTTATCGATTTGTCTGGAGCAGAAGAACTGAAATGATTTCCTTAAAATCTTAGCAGTAAATTGAAAATTCAAACTATGCAAGAATATTAAATTAAATGCTAGTTTTGCTGTTAATCAATGATTGAGTTATTATACTTCCTTTCCTTCTCGTGCATGCAGAGGGGCAGTGTAGCCTGTGGGCTCAAACATCTAGAAATAGCTGCAAGTTTAACACAGTGTGACCCCAACCCATGAGTCACATCCACAAAGATATCTGGAACATCTGAATTTTCCAAATTGATGATTTATTGCCACACAGCGTGGCTAAATATGATCTGACAGGCCCTGGAGGCACTGTGCAAAAATATGAATGTGATGTTAAGTGCTGTTTGCTGTTTATGTGAATTTTCATAATTGATCCTTGATGACTATGTTGTTGCGCCTCAAACACTCATGACATCAGCAGTGAACTTTGGGTTTCGCATGTTTAGAGTGTCTGTATTTTTAGAAGTCAGACTGAAAACCTGATCTCATTTGTGCAACTCGCCCTTCATTTGTATTACAACAAAACAGCTGAAAGGTGCTGCCTTCTGGAACTTGACCAAAAATATTGTTTGCCGTTAAATTTGATCAGCCTCGTAGGAAGGATAAACAATCAGGTTGCATAAAATTGCAGAAGCAAAACAGTCAAGAAGTCTCGCCTGAAACATGAGGTAATATGTTGGACCCGCCGTCTGGCCATTCAGCACAGATGTATTTGTCTAGATTGTGCTGGAAATGTGAAATTTATACACTAAATTTGGTGGCTCCAGCTACGTGCTGGGTCCAGATGGCTTTAAAGTAAGAAGAAAATCTGCCAAAGAAGAGAAAACAAAAAAATAAAAAGTCTGACAAAAACAAACGCAGGGGTATTTGGAACAGCTGTACTGTGTTATCTTTTCAAAATCCACATCTCTTTGTGTGCTTCGTAACAGCAGGCATGGATTCAAACTTGGATGTGTGGTATAATCAAGGCTCCGCTGCTCAGATCTGTGCTCATGTCTCCAAGCAGTGTGGGGGTGCATGTTGTAATGACTTTGAGCTGCAATCATGGAGGCATGAGGAGCAAACCCACACTGCACTAACCTCACAGTAATCATCTGATTAATTTCAGTTTGCCTTTTTTTCAAAATAATCCAAGTGACAAATGTTCATGTTGTAAACCAGCGAGCTCTGACTTTGTTCTGCCCACCTCCTCGTTCCATCCCTTCAGCCTTCCCTGCAGACGTTCACCCACCGCGTGTCGATCCGAGTGTTTTACAGCCTGGTAATGGATGTGCAGCACGAAAATGAATCATTTTTATACTTCTTTCTCGGGTCTAGTTACACCAGCCTCCCTGATTTTCTGATGTTTATGAGCCATTTTAAACTCTTGATGCTTCTCTTGTGCGAGAATCTCTGAAAAAATTGTAGTCATTTTTGTGATGTAGTCACTTAGATTAGAAGCACAAATGATTCATTCAAACTGTCTCTATTAATTTGTCCTTTAAATCTTTAAAGTCTCTATTTGCAGTTAGCTTTAAAACCAGTCAGTCACTGTTTTTGAAGATCAAATTTAACCTTGATTTATGCAGATAGGGCAAATACAGTGAGGACCCAGTCAAGAGGCAGCTATGAGTCAGCTATGACAAGAGAACACACTCTCGTGTGGAAACATGGTAATGGTCTGTTAATCAAATTGTCTCCTTTTACTAAGACAGCATTAAAAAAAAAAGCCAGAACATCCATACTTAACTGGACTGATAAATCCATCCATTAAAATAATATTATAATTGCGTTTAAAGAAATAGCATGTATGGATTATTTGATTAGATTATTACAGCCTCGAGGTGTTCTCAGGCAACGACTGGCTGCGGGGTAACATGCTGCCTGCATCCTCGTCCATCCTCCATCCTGCAGCTATATGCATCTGGATATCATTAACTCTGAAAGTGGGAATTATGACGAGCGTTAAATGAATGAAAGCTTGTTTGAATTTATTAAGGGTCCAATGAGATAATCAAGTGTTGATTGAATTACAGAGAACATCGTAGAACGAATAGAGAAAATGACACCAATGTCAGCCACATGTGGAGCAATAAGATGAACTTTCAACACCTTGTCAAGTCACCAGTCTCTTGAAGTGTTAGAATTAAAAGGGCACAGAGAGAGGAGGGTGTTAAAAGTAGAAGATTCTTACCTCCTTCCTCCAAAAAACTTTGACATTTCCTTATTATTCGAGACAGAGCCTGTGCAGCTCTGAAAATCTTTACAATGTCTTTGAAAGACATCAAAGGTTCTATTCAGTCAAATTCGTGGTCAAGTCGTCAGATGGGTAGATTTTGAATAAAAGATTGCAGCCAAGAAGCCGTGGAATGGCCATGGTTTCAAATGTAAAATAGAAGAAGACCTTGTTGCAGAGGTCATGTGAAGGATGTCGGATGTAACCTTACATAAGTCGAAAACAGAGACAAAGCAAGTGAGGGCAGGAGAGAGGAGATGAAATTGGGTTGTGCTTTCAATAAAACAAAATTTATGTCCAACTTCAGTCATTTGATGTTTGACTGAAGTGAATGACCTGGTGATGAAGGAGAGAGAAAGGCTTTAAATCACTGCAGGAAATCTTCCTCATAGACTTCGGAGACAGTTAAATTATGAAGGTTTGGTTAAAGCTTGATGAAAGGGACAAATTTCATGTTGCTCTGTTCAGTGTGTGTCAAGACAGTAAGAGAAAATTTCCCACCTGCAGTCTAGGTACCAGACGTAGGTGAGCTCCATTACAGACTTTTTTTTTTAGAAAACCCTCCAGAGATACATGAAAACGACTTCTATAACTACTACCCCTACAAAATGGAACCTGCAACAAATATTACAGTTTCTGCTAATTTAAAATTGAAAAGTTGGAGCGAATTATTACAAAAAAAAATTTTTCTCCCTGTCAGGAACACAAAGTTGTTGTTGTTATGTGAAAATTATTTAAATTATTATTAAGTTTCATGGTTTCCATGGCGTTCAGGTGAGCTGTGATCCCCTGTGGCAACATGGTATGAAAAATGCATTAGTTCCCGTGTAAATGTATTCAGAATTTTAAGATTTCCCATTAAAAGAGAAGGTAAAGAGAGGAAAGGCAGTGGAAAGAGACAAGAACCTTATGGCCAGCTCCACTCAGGACGGTAACCTGTGCAGCGGCAGCAGCAGAAGAAGGCGAACATTAGAATTCAGTGGAATGACTGACAGTAGCCTGAAAAAATATTGTTGGTTAGACCCTACAGCAACACAGCGTGGGCCTGTCTGACTGTCTGAAAGTCATTCTTTTTAAATGACCTGTTGACCTCTAAATAATAATGATCATAATAATGATGATGATGATATTCAGCTCCACATTTGCCCTCACAATAATGTAATAATGCTTTAATAATAAATGCAATATCATATCAACACCCTCAAATATTTTATTTGGTTTAACAGAATCCATATTTTTTGATTATCTAGCTGGCATTTACTCGTTCGCCCCCCGTCCCGTCGAGCGCTCTTATCTGTGCTTACTGCGGTGAAATTCTGGAACAAGGGGGTTCATCGAAATGCTTTCTTTGAGCTCATTTACGCCGAGTGCGGCAGCTCGCATTCACACGCAAACAGACGAAAGAAACCCTTCTGACAGGCAATCCCTCACGCTGGAAGAGAGGGTGTATTTTCTTGAATGGACAGATCCATCACATACTGGAAAGTGAAGAACTGTCAGAGAGGGGGAGGGTCTGGGGGTAGATGAATGTTTAGGGATTTGGCATTGGGGGTAATCAAGGGAGCTGAGCTCAGGCTGTGAGGTTGTTGGAGTTCAGAACACAAAATTATTATTGCTCACAACATTAAGCAGAAGCATTTCCAGAGCCTGTGATCTGGTGATTCAGTGTAATTACTCTGTGTAGCTTTACTTTTGCATCTGCTTCCATGCTGTCAGCATAATCTTAAATCACACCAAAGTCTTCTCTGTTAAATTATTGGCCCATTGCTTATCCGGACCCACAAAGGCACTGCTGCTTCAACTGCAGCGCTATCACAGCGAACTCATTAGGAGTGGAATCAAAGCATTTCAACACAATGTGCATGTGTGCTATTGGTGTGTGTGTGTGTGTGTGTGTGTGTGTGTGTGTGTGGTCAGTGAGTCATGACAAATTGCTGGTGCCCCCGGTGAGGTTAGATAGATGCTTTAGGCGGCCTTTGTTCGTTCCTTCAGGGGACAGATCTCGCTGCTGTTCGTTCTGCAGTGTCAGACACAGTCAAATTAAAACGCAGCGCGTGTTCGGATTGGTCTGATCAATAATGCAGCCGCCGGTCAGCTTTGTGAGCTCACTGGCTCGCCGTTTGGGAACTCAACGCCGTCTGAATCTGAGCATCAATGTGCTCTGTGACGTGCAGGGAGGCCGAACGACACATAAGGTTAACGTGACCTACGACCTACGGTGTAGGCTGCTGCGATGCAGAGGGGGGGGTTATTTAAGTCAAGCCATTATGACACCCCCCCCCCACCCACCCATCTTCAAGAATAAACAGTACTTCAATGTTCGTGTTATGCACAGGAATAAATACTCTACAGCCGCTCCTGTGAAAAATGTTGTTGACACTCACACTATTTTATATTCCGTATAAAACGTTGAGCCAGCATCATTGTTACCCTAAAGCAGTCCCCCTCTTGTGCCCTTTCACTGCTGCATGATGGGAGGGCAAATAAAATTAATAGTCTTCAGAGCATCTTGTGGGGATATAATATGAGTCAAGCAGCTCAGTTTTAATGAACACACAGATGGACTGACACACAAGTGTGTACAGTTAAGATTCTGTAGTTTAGGTATAATTAAATCTGAGTAAACTCCCTCCTCAACCCCCCCCCCACACATACACAGTCTGTTCCGTACTGGGGATGGGTGGGATCTATAACTCCATTGTTTTCCAGCAAAGGGAGTGTGTGTGTATGTGTGTGTGTGTGTGCACTTAGGTGGATTTTGGAGGTTTGTTAATAAGGCAAAGCATTCTGTCTTCTGAAATATCTTCTTAGAATTAATTTTGGCACAAAGGACAGTTTGTCATCTCTAATAGGAAAGAATATTCCAGATGTGAACTCCTGTAGCTATAGAAATGGTCTGCATGGGTTGGCTCAAACCAAACAAACCCGGAAGCAAATTTAATAACAAACTATAACCTTTCACCTCAGAACGCTCCTTAATCCCATTTTAGAGGCTCGATGACGAAGAAAAATGGTGTTAAATGCACAGGACCGCCTTTTAAAAGTCCACAAATGGGATTGCTCTTTTATAGATTTACACAATTGAACATTACTCATCAGAACTTTACGAGTCAGTCAGCTATCAGATGGGGACGATGTCAGTCAGGCAACAGACTTCGCCTCTCAGAGGAGACGTTTAAGACAGATCAGAGGTCAGAGGAGAGGAAGAAGAGGAGAAGAAGACGCCTTATTCGGAATGATAAGCAGCCTTCTTGACTTGACAGGGAGGAACGTCGAAGGGAAATAAACTGTCAACTATTCAGCTGATGCTTCTGAAGGAAGGAAGGCTCGTGTGTCTCAGTCCTGCTGCTTTTCACTCCAAGTGTTCCCTGCGTGCAAACATGGCAGTGATTTAGTTCAATGTTCAAAATAATCAAACGACAAAGGGAGTGTTTTCATTTAAAATGCATTATATCAAACGTGACTTACAAGACCAATGAAAGAATAAAACGGATAAGAGGGTTTGCATTTTCGTCTGTGTGTTAAATGTAAATCTTAACTTAGTCTTGTACTAACTTCACCACCAATACAATATGATTAGGAACATTTATTTTCTCAGTAAGACAGAAAACATGAACAATTCATTACTAGACTAAAAGGTTAAAGGTGTTATCTGCAAGTTTATTACATAGTCAATCTTACGCTCCCATCTTTACAATAATGCGTAGGTGCCCTCACACCATTTAATAAACCTGGACTTTACCTTGAGTCAACACCTTCTAGCCCCCCCACTGTGTCTCTGCAGACTGAAATAGAAGGCATAAATTCTAGCAGAGCAGTTCTGTAATAAATTGTGCCCTCATGAAGGTTATAATTACACATTTACTTAGGTGTCCATTTGAAGTCAAACACAATCCCACCCCATTTTGAAATGTGACGTGCTTTGATCCTCCACTGGCTCCCTCCCAAGGATGTGTGCTTTTACTCTTATTCTTTACCCTATGCACACATATATGTCCAAGTAATAATAAAACCATTATGTCATGTGAAGATACTTCATGGAACAGGCATCCATGTTTTCAAGAGGGGCGAAGAAACACTTTTCAAATTAAACACAACAAAACCAAAGATCACTGATCTTATGAGACTTTATAAGTTTAGTTGAGACTGAGCTTTGAAGCAAACCATTACCTGTCAACCCTGTTTGCTCTGCTAGAGTCATACTTTCACACTGAACCATATATTAATTTGCTTTACTGTACTTTAAAATCTGTTTCAAACGCATGTTTGAAGGTCCAGCGAGATAATCGTTGAGGAGTTTAATATTTCATTCAGCTTTATGTCTCCCACAGAGTACCAATTTCTGTTAATCTCAAGTACTTCAAGATTCATGAAAGTCCTGCTCAACTAATCAATTCGATAAATGAATTGGGTTCAATTAAATAAATGATGGGAATAAGTACAGGTAAGTGCAGGATGAGTACCGCGTTGATAAGGTTGATCCTTTCACACCAGTTAATGACTCAGGAAGGCAAACACATGCACCTCCACACACACTACTGCAGCGGTATCTGCTTGTAGCCGTCATGTCAGCTAATCAATAGCGTATTTGAAGACATGTTGGATGCATTGATGCTGTTTGGTAGAGAGAACTAATGAGTCAGGGGAAAATCATTTATCCACTACCTGAGTCTTATTATCCTGGTGTTGTAAAGCTTGACATCATTCTTATTAAGGCTCTACTGTCTTGAACAATTCAGCCTTATGATTAATAACCTGCACGATCGTCGAGCGTATATGAACATACATAACTCAAACACTGTTTATTCAATTCGCTCCGATCAGATTTGATGGCTGGTTTCACATGTGTGACTAACAAGAGCTCATCAGTCAATTTGGATGTCTTATAATTTCTTTGCAGCAACAGCGAGGACATGTTGGATCCTCTCCACCCCCACCCCACCCAAAGCATGTCGAACTGGGGGGAGAACCCAGAACTCGCTGGAGGGCATTAGATATCTCATTTGGGCTGGGAATGCCACTAGATCCCACGCG